>NC_044977.1:126291525-126591525 GCF_008728515.1 Papio anubis
TGGGATTACAGGCGTGAGCCACCGCACCCGTTTGAGCTAGATTCTTTGTTTTTTAGTATGTGTATGTGGTAGAGGCCTTAAAGTTGTGTTTTAGGAAAAGTTTCAACTGAATTTGAAACTAACTAAAATTGTTATGGCTATGTATATGTAAATGCAGGGGTTCCTTGAATATGCAGATTTGCAAAACAGTTTCTATTAAAAAGGTTGATAAACAATTGAGCAAAGTAATAATAAATTTTGCATGTATCCATGTTTACGTTTAATGTCGTTAGCTTCTAGGAGTTTTGAATCAGATCAAATTTATGTCATGAATGGGATATCTGCAAAGCTTAGAACTCTGGCTTTAGTCTTGCTAAGTGCTGAATTCATCACATAGAGCACTCAGTAAATGTTATGCTTGAGAGACAACGAATCCTGGCAGGGCGCAGTGGCTCATGCCTGTAATCTCAGCACTTTGGGAGGTTGAGGTTGGCAGATCATGAGTACAGGATTTCAAGACCAGCCTGGGTCACATGGTGAAACCCAGTGTCCACTAAAAATACAAAAATTAGCTGGGCGTGGTGGTGCACTTCTGTAATCTCTGCTACTCGAGAGGCTGAGGCAGGTGAATCGCTTAAACCGGGAGGCTGAGGTTGCTGTGAGCCGAGATCGTGCCACTGCATTCCAGCTTGGGTGAGAGAGTGAGACTCAGTCTCAAAAAAAAAAAAAAAAAAAAAAAAGACAATGAATCCTGTTATATCTGAGGAGTCGCTGTTCAGCCATTAATGCCTACATAATCTGGAACAGGTTGTTTTAATGTTTCTGCTTTGTCAAAATCTTTTAAGATATATAGTCAGATTTATATTATTAATAATTTTATATGTAAAGAAATGGGCAAAGATAATACAGAGTTGTCTACATGCCTTTCAACCAGTCTCCAGGATCCCCCAATGTTATTAACTCATATAAAGATGATACGTTTGTAAAAACTAAGAAATTAACAACGATACAATACCATTAGCTAAACTATAGGATTTATAGTTGTCAGCACGTTTCTCTCTCTCTTTCTGTCTCTCTTTTTTTTTTTTTTTTCCTGTTTCAGGATACAATGCAGGATATCATATTGTATTTAGTAGAATTTGGTTTTACTGGTTTCTTTATTTCTGTATTCCAATCTAAAGATACTGGTAGCCTGGACTAGGGTAGTAGCACTGGAGACAGAAGGAAGTAGATGTAAAATACATTTTGAAGCCAGGAACAATAGGCTAGGTTACTGAATGGCTTTGAGTCATGAAGCAAAGGAAAGAATCAAAGATAATTTGTGGTTTCGAGGTTGAAGAACTTAGTGGATTGTAGATTATTTTATTCAGACAGGAAGACTTAAGGATGGGATGGGAGCATGTTTACTTGTTAAGATGTGAATATAAGCAATAATGCATGTAAAACATCTATATCAATGACTTCCACATACTGGCTGTTTAATAAATGCAGCTGTGATGAGACGGTCATTATCATTATTATTACTATCATTATTATTAACAAGGAATATCAATATTGCCTCAAATTTCAAGGAAACTTTCTGTGCAGGTGCCAGTGAGAGAGGCGTTTATGTTTGGAATGCTTTCAGAATCCTATCCAATAAGGATGTAAACTGGAGATGCCAGCCTTTGTTTGGGGTTGGAGAAGGATATGCTCATGACTTTCCCATCCTTCTCTATCCTGAATTGGGTCTTAACTCTAGACCCTTTAGTACCAGAGGCTTCACTGTAAGACGCCATGTTGAGAGGGTTCTATACAACTTGGGCTAAGACATAGGGGTATATAAAAGCATAAAATGTTAAGAAAATGGAAGAAGTTTTGAAAGGTGGAGAGAATAAAGATGAAATTAGTAAAGCAAATTGGGATCATAGTGAAAGGGCTTAAATGTAGGCTAAGAAGTTTGAAATTTATCCCAATAAAAGGAAGATCATACAATTTTGTAATATCAAGATCCTAATCAATGAGAAAGCTACAGCAAGATAACAGTGGAATTCTAATGTCAAAAACCTTATAAGCAAGATAATCTACATTCAGTTCATTCTAACTGTAGTGCTCTTGAAAGCAGTAAAATAGATCTCTTGGGGATTAAAGTGGTGAGTTTAACAAAGAGAGTCACTGTGGATTTTCATAGAAATACTTTCAGTAGATCCCCACTCTCGGAAAGGACCAGGGGTGCTATAAATTTCCAATTTTGATGTGCCATGCCTCCTGTGTTCATCTTCAACCATTTCCTTCAAGTCAGAGAGAATGAAAAGACGTAGGTGCCAAAAATGACGGATTGCCATTTATTTCCTATGTAGGATGGTAAAATATTTTAGAATCTGCCATATGTTTCACAAAGAGAAAAGTAGAAGTTAATTGCAGATGAGCTAAAAAAAAACAAACAAACAAACAAGTGGGGTATCTGCAAGGTAGGAAAGGGCAGCATCTATTCATAATGCCATGAGACCTTTTCTTTGTGTTATACACAGCCAGGTGACCCAGAGTTTGCTAACTGCATGATTTTACAAGTGTCAGCATGTACCTAGCTTTTATGCCAATAAAAAGATATTCTGATTGTAGTCATATAGCTTATATTTAATTTTGTGATGGGTTCATTTTACAAGTATCTTGAATGTCAAGGAGAAACAATAGGGCAGCTTCAATGTGATGCTAGATGTGAAAACAAGACATAACTTATATACGTATCAAGATACTAAAAATTGGTGTTCTTCTACCATTCAAGTGATTGAGGGTGGGTACATGTATGTTGGTAAGAGATCAAACACACGGGCAAAGATTCCTTTAAACTGTTAAGCATCCTTCATACTTTATTCGTATTTTCTCAGCAATATCATTATTGGGCATTACACTCATTACTTAAACTTGTTTCACTGTGTACACACAAGTCCTGAGACTTACTTAGATCTTTCAATACATGGTTGGTGAGTGGTACAGAGTACTGGAGCTGACTTCACTTACTCTTCTGTTTATGATCTCGTATTAAATTTGCCTTCTTCTATGGGGCCTTATGTCTTTTACTTACTTGATATGCTTAAGTTATTCTTCTGAGAAAATGCACATGCCAAGAAGTAAAGAATGATTTTTAAAAAGGCTTAAAGCATTCCCACAAAAAAGAAAATGTTATTAAGAAAATGAATATTTTTATTCAGATTTAGCATGGCAGAATCCAGGTCATGAATGGCATTTCTAGATTTTGTCCTTTAACTGCAGCCCTAGGAGATAGATGAAATCCCAATAAAGATTGACTTCACATAGGTAAATGATAGATAAGAGTATAGATGCTAAAAACAATCCTTACTCTTTTGTCAACCACAGAGTTATTTAATTTTGCTGGTGTTTTGAAATAATGGCTTTCTGCTTTGCTCTTCCTGTGTAAATACAGCCACTATAGTGCTAATTGGAGGACCTGCTATTTTTTATAATTTAAATGTTGTTAGAAAAAAAATGCCTTCTATAATTGTTTTGCCATTTAAAAATATCTTCAGAATTTCTTTGGATAAGCTTCTGTCAGCTTCTTCCTTAAAGTAAGAGAAGTAAATTGTAAAGGCTTAATTTTGAATGACTGACATTGCTGGCTGTGATACAGATGTCTCATTCTTAGTTATACTAGTTACGTTTCCACACAAGTATCTTTCCCTGTATTTTTATCTTCTCTTGGTTTGGGTGAGAAACTTAATCCTACCCCTTTAAATTGTAAACTTGCTATAAAGCAGGCAACACCGGGGAGGGAATTTTATGCAAAAAATAATGTAAAATGAAGCCTCTTAAATGATGCTGGAATGGCACCTTTAAGGCATGGTCTAGGAATGATGCAATGCCACTTAACAAGTTGGTCAGGTACTAACAAGAATATATAGCACCATATTTTGTACAATGTTATTGAACATCTACTGCTTCAAAGCAAGTGATTGTGAATATAAAAGCATATGATTTCAAGGAAATTACAGACTAGTTTCGGAAGCCATAACTTACACATGTAAACTTATTTTAAGCTATTAAAAACTATTAGTATAGTGAGAACATGCGGTGTTGGGTTTTTTGTCCTTGCAATAGTTTGCTGAATTGAACAATGAGAACACAGGAAGGGGAACATCACACACTGGGGCCTGTCGTGGGGTATGGGGAGGGAGGAGGAATAGCATTGGGAGATATGCCTAATGTAAATAATGAGTTAATGGGTGCAGCACACCAACATGGCAAATGTATACATATATAACAAACCTGTACGCTGTTCACATGCACCCTAGAACTTAAAGTATAATAATAAAAAAAACCTATTAGTATAGATATAATGTATGACAATAATTGAGAAGGAATTAAAATACTGTTTGACAGAAAGATATCTGTTATCCATTTGATGTTGTCAACACCCAGGATCAGCCCTGAGCAAGCACCTGTGAAATGCTGGATTATGGAAGTCATGATGCCACAGCTTCCTGTTCACAGTTCATTTTTGTTTCAGCCTGCATTAGCTGAAATCAACTATTAAGTGTATAAAATAGCAAAGTCTGGAAATTACTTGAAGGAAAAGAACAACCACAATTCTTTTTTTTTTTTTTTCTTTTTTGAGACAGTCTCGCTCTGTTGCCAGGCTGGAGTGCAATGGCATGACCTAGGCTCACTGCAGGTGAACCTCCCAGGTTCCCAGGTTCACGTGATTCTCCTGCCTCAGCCTCCTGAGTGTCTGGGACTACAGGCACCCACCACCATGCCCAGTTAATTTTTGTGTTTTTAGTAGAAATGAGGTTTCACCATATTGGTCACCTTGGCCTCCCAAAGTGCTGGGATTATAGGTGTGAACCACTGCACCTGGCTGATTAACCACAATTCTATGCTTAAAAGTCCTCAACTGAAGAATCACTTAATGGCATAGTTATAATTATTCAGACTATTGCAATATTTTTAAAAGGTTCTGGATTTAGAAAGTTGCTGACTTGTTCAAACAACTACCTCTGAAATTATTAAGCACTCCTTTTGCAAGTAAAAAATATCATATCATCACAATTTGATATATTCCTTTAAGCATATTGTATCAAAATAAACTTTGGCTTCTTGAACTTGATTGCGCTGCCATCTTTAGCTATCTCTGGATTGGTTCATAACTACAGTTTCCAGGCAGCCTCTTTATGAATGATAGAAAAGGCCCTGCTTACATTGCTGTGAGAGTGGCTGAGGTTATGCCGGTTGTATAGTTTGGGATTAGGTTTCTTCAGAATCCTCTAGGTTGTTATGAATGTTCTCTCCACTCTGCACATACTCTGTTAACTTTAATAAACAATTATGTATATCTGAAGTAAATCTGTAGAGTCAGCAATATTCTGACCCTCAGAACTTGGAAAGAGAAGAGGTTGTGCTCTTAAAGTAAATATCATAGTTATAATGCAATGTATTCATAATGGAGAATGTTAGTCATCTATAGAATAAGCTATGCAGTTATGTCTGTTGAAGAATTTGTTATATAGTAACATTTGGTCACAATAATTTAGTAGCAGTCTCAGAGATCCATGACAGGAACAAGATATCCTATCAATCCTATCAATTATAAATCCTAGATCTGTTTCTGAAATTATTCCTCTCCATCTCTAGGAAACCATTATTTAACTCACTATAATTTCTTCCTGAACTTTGGCAATAACTAATTATTTTAACTATATTTACTCTTAACCCCACATCCATAAACACCTTTTACACAGTAGCCAAAATGATAAGATAATTCTAATAAATTTCTTTCTTGCTTAAAGACCCTTTAACAACTCCTTCTGGTTCTTCTAAGAAAATTCAAAATCTAGTGGTTCCAAGATGGCTGAATAGGACCAGCTCCGGTCTGCAGCTCCCAGTATGATCAATGCAGCAGATGGACGATTTCTGCATTTTCAACTGAGGTACCTGGTTCATCTCACTGGGACTGGTTGAACAGTGGGAGCAGTGCATGGAGGGCAAACCAAAGCAGGGCAGGGCATCACCTCACCTGGGAAATACACAGGGTCAGGGGATTTCTTTTTCCAACTAAGGGGAGCTGTGACACTCTGTACCTGGAAAAACAGGACACTCTTGCCCAAATACTGCACTTTTCCCAAGGTCTTAGCAATTGGGAGACAAGAAGATTTTCTCCTGTGCCTGGCTTGGTGAGTCCCATGCCCATGGCGCCTTGCTCACTGCTAGTGCAGCAGTCTGAGGTCAGTCTATGAGGTGGTAGGCTAGTTGGGGCAGGGATGTCTGCCATTGCTGAGGCTTGAGTAGGTAAACAAAGTGACCGGAAAGCTCAAACTGAGAGGAGCCCACCACAGCTCAGCAAGGCCTACTGCCTCTATAGATTCCACCTCTGTGGCCATGGCATAACTGAACAAAAGGCAGCAGACAACTTCTGCAGACTTAAACGTCCCTGTCTGATAGCTCTGAAGAGAGCAGTAGTTCTCCCAGCACAGCCTTTGAGCACTGAGAATGGACAGACTGCCTCCTCAAGTGGGTCCCTGACCTCTGTGTAGCCTAACTGGGAGACACCTCCCAGTAGGGACAGACAGACACGTCATACAGGCAGGTGCCCCTCTGGTATGAAGCTTCCAGAGGAAGGATCAGGCAGCAATATTTACTATTCTTTAATATTTGCTTTTCTGCAGCCTCTGCTGGTGATACCCAGGCAAACAGGGTCTGGAGTGGACCTCCAGCAAACTCCAAAACACCTGAAGCTGAGGGATCTGACTGTCAGAAGAAAAACTAACAAAAGGAATAACATCAACATCAACAAAAAGGACCCATCTATAGGTCACCACATCAAAGACCGAAGATAGATAAAACCACAAAGATGGGGAGAAACCAGAGCAGAAAAGTTGAAAATTCTAAAAACCAGAGAACCTTTTCTCCTCTAGAGGACTACAGCTCCTCACCAGTAATAGGGCAAAACTGAATGGAGAATGACTTTGATGAGTTAACAGAAGTAGGCTTCAGAAGGATGGTAATAACAAACTTCTCCGAGCTAAAGGAGCATGTTCTAACCCATCGCAAGGAAGCTAAAAACCTTGAAAAAAGGATAGACAAATGGCTAACTAGAATAAACAGTGTAGAGAAGACCTTAAATAACTGGATGGAGCTGAAAACCATGACATGAGAACTTTGTGATGCATGCACAAGCTTCAACGGCTGATTCGATCAAGTGAAAGAAAGGGTATCAGTGATTGCAGATCAAATTAATGAATAAAGCAAGAAGACAAGATTAGAGAAAAAAGAGTGAAAAGAAATGAACAAGCCTCCAAGAAATATGGGACTATGTGAACAGACCAAATATATGTTTGATTGGTGTACCTGAAAGTTATGGGGTGAGTGGAACCAAGTGGGAAAACACTCTTCAGGATATTATCCAGGAAAACTTCCCCAACCTAGCAAGGCAGGCCAACATTCAAATTCAGGAAATACAGAGAACACCACAAAGGTACTCCTTGAGAAGAGCAACCCAAAGACAAATAATTGTCAGATTCACCAAGGTTGAAATGAAAGACAAAATGTTAAGGGTAGCCAGAGAGAAAGGTCGGGTTACTGACAATGGGAAGCCAATCAGACTAACAGCAGATCACTCGGCAGAAACCCTACAAGCCAGGAGACAGTGGAGCCAATATTCAACATTCTTAAAGAAAAGAATTTTCAACCCAGAATTTCATATCCAGCCAAACTAAGCTTCATAAGTAAAGGAGAAATAAAAGCCTTTACAAACAACCAAATGCTGAGAGATTTTGTCACCACTAGGCCTGCCTTACAAGAGTTCCTGAAGGAAGCAGTAAACATGGAAAGGAACAACCGGTACCAGCCACTGCAAAAACATGCCAAGCTGTAAAGACCATCAACGCTATGAAGAAACTGCATTAATTAATTGGCAAAACAACCAACTAACATCATAATGACAGGATCAAATTCACACTTAACAATATTAAACTTAAATGTATATAGGCTAAATGCCCCAATTTAAAGACACAGACTGGCAAATTGGATAAAGAGCCAAGAGCCATCAGTGTGCTGTATTCAGGAGACTCATCTCACATGCAGAGACACACATAGGCTCAAAATAAAGAGACAGAGGAATATCTACTAAGCAAATGGAAAGCAAAAAAAGAAAAAAAAAGCAGCAGTTGCAACCCTAGTCTCTGATAAAACAAACTTTAAATGAAGAAAGATCAAAAGAGACAAAGAAGGCCTTTACATAATGGTAAAGGGATCAATTCAGCAAGAAGAACTAACTATCCTAAATATATATGCACCCAATACAGGAGCACCCAGATTCATAAAGCAAGTCTTGAGAGACCTAAGAAGAGACTTAGACTTCCACACAATAATAATGGGAGACTTTAATACCCCACTGCCAATATTAGACAGATCAACGAGACAGAAAGTTAACAAGGATATCCAGGACTGGAACTCAACTCGTCACCAAGCATACATAATAGACATCTACAGAACTCTCCACTCCAGATCAACAGAGTGTACACTTTTCTCTGCACCACATCACTCTTATTCTAAAATTGATCACATAATTGGAAGTAAAGCCCTCGTCAGCAAATGTAAAAGAACAGAAATCACAACAAACTATCTCTCAGACTACAGTGCAATCAAATTAGAACACAGGATTAAGAAACTCAGTGAAAACTGCACAACTACATGGAAACTAAAAACATGCTCCTGAATGACTACTGGGTAAATAATGAAATGAAGGCAAAGATAAAGAAGTTCTTTGAAATCAATGAAAACAAAGACACAACATACCAGAATCTCTGGGACACATTCAAAGCAGTGTGTAGATGGAAATTTATAGCACTAAATGCACACAACAGAAAGCAAGAAAGATGTAAAATCGACACCCTAACATCACAATTAAAAGATCTAGAAAACAAGAGCAAACAAATTCAAAAGCTAGCAGAAGGCAAGAAATAACTAAGATCAGAGAAGAACTGAAGAAGATAGAGAAACACACACACACAAGCAAAAAAAAAAAAAAAGAAAAAGAAAAAAATCAGTGAATCGAGGAGCCGGTTTTTTGAAAATATCAACAAAATTCATAGACCACTAGCAAGACTAATAAAGAAGAAAAGAGAGAAGAATCAAATAGATGCAATAAAAAATGATAAAAGGGATATCACCACCGATCCCACAAAAACACAAACTACATTAGATAATACTATAAACACCTCTATGCACATAAACTGGAAAATCCAGAAGAAATGGACATATAAATTCCTGGACATATACACCCTCCCAAAACTAAACCAGGAAGAAGTTGAATCCCTGAATAGACCAATAACAGGCTCTGAAATTGAGGCAAACATTAATAGCCTACCAACCAAAAAAGTCCAGGACCAGACGGATTCACAGCCGAATTCTACCAGAAGTATGAAGAGGAGCTGGTACCATTCCTTCTGAAACTAATCCAGTCAATAGAAAAAGAGGGAATTCTCCCTAACTCATTTGATGAGGCCAGCATCATCCTGATACCAAAGCCTGGCAGAGACACAACAAAAAAAGAGAATTTTAGACCAATATCCCTGATGAACATTGATGCAAAATCCTCAATAAAATACTAGCAAACTGAATCCAACAACACATCAAAAGCTTATCCACCACAATCAAGTCGGCTTCATCCCTGGGATGCAAGGCTGGTTCAACATACACAAATCAATACACGTAATCCATCACGTAAACAGAAGCAACGACAAAAACCACATGATTATCTCAATAGATGCAGAAAAGGCCTTTGACAAAATTCAACAGCTCTTCATGCTAAAAGCTCTCAATAAACTAGATATCGATGACACGTATCTCAAAATAATAGCTATTTATGACAAACCCACAGGCAATATCATACTGAATGGGCAAAAACTGGAAGCTTTTCCTTTGAAAACTGGCACAAGACAAGGATTCTCTCTCACCACTCTTATTCAACATGGCGTTGAAAGTTCTGGCCAGGGCAATCAGGCAAGAGAAATAAATAAAGGGTATTCAATTAGGAAAAGAGGAAGTCAAATTGTCCCTGTTTGCAGGTGACATGATTGTGTATTTAAAAAATCCCATCATCTCAGCTTCTAACTTCCTTAAGCTGATAAGCAACTTCAGCAAAGTCTCAGGATACAAAATCAATGTGCACAAGTCACAAGCATTCCTATACACCAATAACAGACAGAGAGTCAAATCATGAGTGAACTCCCATTCACAACTGCTTCAAAAAGAATAAAGTACCTAGGAATCCAACTTACAAGGGATGTGAAGGACCTCTTCAAGGAGAACTACAAACCACTGTTCAACAAAATAAAAGAAGACACAAACAAATAGAAGAACATTCCATGCTCATGATTAGGAAGAATCATTATCGTGAAAATAGTCATACTGCGCAAGGTAATTTACAGATTCAATGCCATCCCCACCACGATACTAATGGAAAAAACTACTTTAAAGTTCATATGGAACCAAAAAAGAGCACGCATTTCCACGACAATCCTAAGCCAAAAGAACAAAGCTGGAGGCATCACGCTACATCACTTCAAACTATACTATGAGGCTACAGTAACCATAACAGCATGGTACTGGTACCAAAACAGAAATATAGACCAATGGAACAGAACAGAGACTTCAGAAGTAACACCACACATCTACAACCGTATGATATTTGACAAACCTGACAAAAACAAGAAATAGGGAAAGGATTCCCTATTTAACAAATGGTGCTGGAAAAACTGGCTAGTCATATGTAGAAAGCTGAAACTGAATTCAAGATGGATTAAAAACTTAAATGTTCGACCTAAAACCATAAAAACGCTAGGAGAAAACCTAAGCAATACCCTTCAGGACACAGGCATGGGTAAGGACGTCATGACTAAAACACCAAAAGCAATGACAACAAAAGCCAAAATAGACAAATGGGATGTAATTAAACTAAGGAGCTTCAGCAGGGCCAAAGAAATTACCATCAGAGTGAACAGGAAACCTACAGAATGGGAGAAAATTTTTGCAAACTACCCATCTGACAAAGGGCTAATGTACAGAATCTACAAAGAATTAAACAAATTTACAAGAAAAAAGCAACCCCACAAAAAGTGGGCAAAGGATATGAACAGACACTTCTCAAAAGAAGACATTTATGCAGCCAACAGACACATGAAAAAATGTTCATCATCACTGGTCATCAGAGAAATGCAAATCAAAACCACGATGAGATATGATCTCACACCAGTTAGAATGGCGATCAGTAAAAAGTCAGGAAACAACAGATGCTGGAGAGGATGTGGAGAAATAGTAATGCTTTTACACTGTTGGTGGGAGTGCAAATTATTTCAACCATTTTGGAAGACGGTGTGGCGATTCCTCAAGGATCTAGAACTAGAAATACCATATGACCCAGTCCATCATTGGGTATATACCCAAAAGATTGTAAATCATGCTACTATAAAGACACATGCTTGTGATTTTTGCACATTGATTTCGTACATATGTAACAAACCTGCACGTTGTGCACATATACCCTAGAACTTAAAGTATAATAATAAAAAAAAGAAACATGCACACATATGTTTATTGAGGCACTATTCACAATAGCAAAGACTTGGAATGAATCCAAATGTCCATCTATGAAAGACTGGATTAAGAAAATGTGGCACATATACACCACGGAATATTATGCAGCCATTCAAAAGTCTGCATTGGAAAGTTCATGTCCTTTGCAGGGACATGGATGAAGCTGGAAACCATCATTCTGAGCAAACTATCACAAACACAGAAAACCAAACACCGCATGTTCTCACTCATAAATGGGAGTTGAACAATGAGAACACACAGGCCCAGGGAGGGGAACATCACACACCAGGGCCTTTTGGGGGCCGCGAGGTTGGGGGAGGGAGAACATTAGGAGAATACCTAATGTAAATGACGAGTTGATGGGTGCAGCAAACCAACAAGGCACATGTATACCCATGTAACAAACCTGCATGTTGTGCACATGTACCCTAAAACTTAAAGTACAATAATAATAAAAAAGAAAGTTCAAAATCGTAATATAGACAGGAATACCCTGCAAGGTCTCTACCTCTCAACTACCCACCTCCCTACACACACACCTCAACCACTAATAACTCTTCTCTTATTCACTAAGTTCCAGTCACACCTGCTTTATGTTAATTACTTAAAATACTCTAGTGATTTCCCACCCGAGGAACTTGTTCCATGTTTCCCCTGCCTAAAAGTCTCTTCCTCTAGTCCTTGGTAGGGTCCATTTATTCATCCTTTAATACCGATCTCTAAAATCACTTCTATAGGGAAGCCTTCTCTAACTTCCCGAGGAAAACTGGGTCTTTTGTACTGTAGTCACATACCAGCATTTATTTTTTCTTCAGAGTAATAAAGACATTTGTAATTTCTTATTTGTGTGATTACTTCTTTAATGCATGACCCCCTCACTAAATTATAAATTCACTAAGAATAGAAACCATGTCTGCTTTGTTAATGTTTTCTCTTCACTGATTTGCTTAGTGCTTAGCACATGATTTGCGTTTAGCAAACATTTTAAAATGAATAAATCAATGAATAAGTGAAAGCTAAAACCTTATCAAGTGTATTGTAACCACTTTGAGGACGAACTGTTAAAACCAATAGCTAGCTAAAGAAAATTAGTGAGCAAGACCTTATAACTACTTTTCCAATACTGTCCCAGAGATGTTGATGCCTCATGAGGAAATAGCAGGTCAAGTATCCTGCCATGAAGCAGAATACATTATCTATATGGGGTTAGGAATTCAACAGCCAAAACAGTGAAAATGAGAAAAAGGGGGTTGAGTAGAACTGGAGAGGGGTCTGACAAAATTGTCTGCCAAAAGTACTGTTCATGGTGATGGGGGCCAGCAGTAATACATGGTGGCTTCTGAGCCTAAATTTAAAGCACAACCTGCATTAGAGATATTAAAGATGGAACGTAAATGCAGCATCATAGTAAATTTAAATTGAATGCCACCTGTGAGTCCAGAGAGGACACTGTTTAACCGTTCCAGGGAGGCAGGAAAATGTGGCATATGCAGTATAGTGTGTTGATTAAGAGACATGTTCTAGAGTTAAAATGCCAAGGTATTGAAACCCAGCACTGTGCTTACCAGCTGTGTGACCTCAGGCAAACCACTTACATAATATATAAGCATTAGTTTTCCTTTCTGTAAGTTGGGAATAATAATAGCACCAACTTTTAAAAGTTAGATATAAATTGTGAAATATTTATATGCAGGGGAGTTTAGCACAGTGAAATACACAAATTATATTTTGTAACTATAATATTAATGACAAGGCCCTAAATATAGTAACCTACTATGTTCAAAACATTGTAAAAAGAATTCACAAGAATAGATAAAGTGGGAGTGGAGGAGGAGAAATAATGAGATGAATGAGACTGAATTCCTCTCAGATAGGCATTTATTATTTAATAAGGGATATTTTCTGCTTAAAAAATATCAACAGCTATCTTGTTTGCATAGGACAAATTCTATTAGCAGATGGGTTTAGTAATTCAAGAAAGAAGAAAAATGAAAGACAGAGATTAACCTGTTAGAACCTAGATAATACATTAAACCTTTTAGAAATTTATTTTGGTAAAATACAATTAACAAAACTTACTAGAAGACAATTAGCAAAGCGATTAAGAGAAATGAAAAGTGAAATTCTTGTTTAAATAGAGATATTTCATATTAAAATGAAGTATTAATGCAAAATCTCTTATCATATAAAAGTGATTTATGTTTTTGCACTTACTAGTGTATATAATAGTACAATAACAACTGAATGATGCTCACCTCCTTTGAAAGATTCTGAATTACAATAATGGCATGTTTATGTAATGAAGTTTGACATTTCAAAAACAAAAACTGTCTTAGAGGAAAGAGAAGAAACATCGTGATAGAAATAAAATATTAATTCAGTTCACATATCCTATTACACATATATTCTAGGCAAGTAGTTGGGCATTTGCAACAAGCTATAACAGTAGCTACTGAAATAATAAAGAGTAAGAGTAAGTCCATATTTTCCTAGTACAGCACAAAATAATGATTTGGTAATGAAAAGCTATCTTGAGCAGTTTAAAGTATCTTGGAGTAGTATATGTTCCGAGCAACGCACAGGAGCAGGTTGTAAGCCAGCTTGCAGAACAGTCATAGTAAGAAGCTGTTACATAAGCAAGCCAAATAGTTCTGAGTTCTTGGTTGGAACGATACTGATGAGCCAATTACAATGGGATAGAATGAAGGAATGAATAATCTAGAGAGAGTGTGCCTGGAGTTGTGGGGGTATGTGTGTGTGTGTGTGTGTGTGTGTGTGTGTTTGTGTATGTGTGCACTTGTAAAATAAATAAATACATTTGGCAGAAAACAAAAGGTGGAAAATTCAATTGACTAATAAAAAACCAATGATAGCAAAAATATAAATAATAATAAGGAATATTGACCAAATAAAGTGGTCTTGCAAGTGTGATAATAATTTCCCACTTCTTGAAACTGCTGCAAATAATGGGCCAGAAGGATCTTATTTTACCGACATCCAAGACAGAGATGATAAAAATGATTTCAACTCGGGAAAACAATACAGATCTAGAAGCAAATCTACTGATTAAAGAAATGCCAACCTAATATTAATGTGTCTAAATGTTGCCAGTTAATAAGGTATTCTTAAGATGTCATAACATCAAAGCATAGATATACAATCTACATATAGAGGCCTTGTGAAAGTAAATTCTTGGGACCATTCTACTTTTCCTACCACTGAAGATGAGGATGGCACCTATTTCTCTAAAATCACAATGACCCCTCTAAATTCTGACTGGTAGTTACGGTCGTAATAAACAGTGTTCCACTGAGGGTTATTTATATGTGTTTGAGAAAATACAGCTACCAAATTAAAACTACACTATTTGAATCCCACATAAGCAACAATTCTACCCTAAATATTTCCAAGAGTTTGCATTTTTATATATATATATATATTTGGTCAAAGGCATATATTTTGCCTAATAACTTTATATTTGTTGATCATTATGCTACATTGCAGGACACTTCTTCAGGTAGCCCTGGAGTGACTCAATTTTCCCACATACTTGTTTGTAGTTCTTATGAATGACTAGATTGTTCTGAGAACGCAACCTCCTGAGATAAGAAGAAACTGAACAGAACAGCTTGGGCTCTGTTCCAGTACTTCCGAAAAACAGGATGTTTTTTCAGCACTTTAACCCAGTGATTCCAGGCTCCCAGTTGTATAAAACCAAGGGCAGGCTGCTTTCCAGGGTACCTCAGTTGCTGTGCTAGAAGAGCAGGGACAGAAGAGATTCTGTCCACCTGGGGCAGCTCTCCTAAGCCTAGGGCTATTCATCTTTCTTCATAAATTCCAGGCTTCTGGTGTTCTTTACTGCTTATCTGTGGGTAATCAATCAGTTGCACATAGCTTGTGTGTAGGTGTTCTGTCTCACTGGACTCAAACATGTTAGTAACCATTGCACAGTCAATCTGTTTTGTATACATCTTATCATCTTATCATTTGATGTCGTAACTGCCAAGCTTGCAGTACATATATATGTTGCAAGATCTTTTTAATACTGAAACATCACAAATTTAAATTTGTTTTGATATTCCAGATTACACTGAAACTTCTGTAAAGTTTTGTTTTATTTTCTTTTTAATGTAACTTGTTGTTAAACATTTATTTCAGATAAGTAATGGAAGTTTCATTTACCCCAAACAAAACCTAAGTAGCAATGGATTCTCTTTTCATAGAAAAATCTAAGGCAGAAACTAGTTACTGGAGAAGGGGCATATACTGCATGTAATAACAAAAATCAAAACATACTGATGCCCTCGCCACACTTCAGTAACACAGCAACAAGTAATGATCTTGGTTTCCTCAAACAAAAATGTTTAATACATTGCTCAGAAGGTATATTATATCTTTAGCATCACAGAACTCTGGTTAGATTATTTAAATAAGATTTCCGAGGTAAATGGGAGAGCAAAATCTGTCCCTTTACATATATGCTCACCAATGTTCCACCTGAAGAAAAATATACAGAATTTGGTTCTAACAAACTCTATGTCTAAATTAATTTTATTCATAGTACAAAATGTACTAAATCTTCAAATAGAATTTTAAAAATCTATTTTAAAATAGGTTAATTTAAGGAACCATATTAGTTATTCAGCCTCAGTAGAGCAGAGCTTCTGAAAGCAATGTGTTTTTCCTTCCTAACAAACTGCAGTCATTTATGGAATATTATGTCATGAGGTAGAGAGAGTGGGATGAAATAATAATTCTTTTTAAAGCCCAAAGTACTGAGGTATCACTATTTTCTCACATGCATATGTGTGTGTAAATATATATATATAATATGCATGTATGTGTAAAGTATGTAAATACGTGTGTGTGTGTGTGTGTGTGTGTGTGTATTCCCTACAGGGGATAGATTCTAGCATGAAAGTACTTTTCAGTTTTAATTTGTCTTTAATCTTTACTATGTAGCATAGCTAAAAAGTGCAAATATTTATAAAAGCTGTTCACTCTGAATTTGTTATCTACAAAGGGATAATTTACCCATGGAGTGAGACATTTTGAGACTTTGTTCTGATAATCTTGTTATGGTAAGCCTGTGAACATATCAACTAGCTCACCTGTCCCCATTGTTTGGAATGGCTATGGGTTGTCATAAAATATGCACATTTTATATGACTCCATTAAACAATGGCTTAATTATTTCTGATTGAAACAGGTCTCAGTATTGAGAAGAAGGATCAGGAGATGATAAAGAAAAGGGTTATTAAGCCATACAGGATTACACGTGCCAGTCTTAACAGACCAAAGGCTTTTCTGCAAGTAAAAGAAATGTCTGTCTTTCCCTGTTTCTCTGTCTCTCTCTCCCTCTGCCATTTTTGTCAATGTATGATTGGAACTTTAGGTAAGAATAATGCTGAAAATTATAGATGTGAATAACATTCCTGGGAAATTTACTTTATGGTGGAACAGTTTACCTCCACTGGCTGTAAAAATAATACATGGTTACATTTACCACCACAAAGAATATGAGACTGTATGATTATAAAAACAGTTTGTTTTTTATCAGGGTCATATGAAGGGTGAGACATACGAACTTCATCATACATTGTTTCCCTTGAAGTATGTATTGAGGATATAGACTTAAGAAAAGCTATAAAAATGTTTAGAGGAAACTTTAGTGTTGTAATGAGCCATAACTTCAAGTACTGTAAAAGGATATACAAAGCACAATGACTGTACATGGAGTACCTGGTGTTAGTGGTTTTCACAATGTAACAGGTGTTCAGAGACACCATGAAGGGATAACTCAATGTCTTTAATAAATTTTTTCAGTTAACTTGGATCAATTTTTGTCAGAGCCATTCTAGTCTTCTGAGCAATAAACAGGAGTTCTGCATTAGAAACTTGAAGGCCACTACCTGTTCTGCTGAAGCTGATATTAGAACAAGCGGTCTTTATTGCAATACCTGTTCATCTCTCAATTCTAAGAGCCATCCACCTGCTAGGTAAGTACTTCAGGGAAGAGTGTGAATGATGGGAGAAGACTAATAAATGGTTCTAGGCTAGAGGACAGTGGCGATTTTTTCCTGAACTAGCTGAGAAAACCGACGTGGTTTGTTTCAGATGGGTAAGTTCCACAGATTTGGGCAACTGAACCAATGTTGGAGAAAGTGTTGGGAACTGACAATGAACTTTACTAGAAAAGAAGAGCTTTCTTCAGATTGTACAAGAAAAATTAGACCAAAATGAACATTGAAAATGGGATGATATTTATAATTTGGTTTGAATGTGATGACATAACTGATAGTCTTAAAGAAAGCAGCATATGAAATGAAACAGAACTTTCAATTGAACAGCCTCTTTTTTTCGTAAATTATTTCCATAAATTTCTAATTAGATGTTAGTGATCAGCGTGGAAAAAAAGGAAAATTAGAGCTGTAGTGTGCTTTCTATCTGTCTTAAATTGTAAATTTTAAAAATTTATATTCCTGCTAGATCAATAATCTCTTAATCTGTGTCCTACCTCACATCCGTGTTGGAATGAGATAGGATAGATACTTTAGCTGAAAATATGTCATCTGACTTTAAAACACTTGTTTCAGGGAGTGGAAATTGACTTTTTGTGTGTGTGTGTGTGTGTTATGTGGTCATAAAATGTCAATTTGTATTACAAAATTTAGCACTGAACTAATTCAAAGCCATTTAGGCTCTCTAATAGGACTGTAGTGGCTCTCTGACTTCCCAGTAGCATCTGTGAAGATTGAAAATAATAGAAAAATTAACTTTAATGGCATAAGAGATTTTTGTGTTATCTGGTGCCTAAAAGCACAAGTGAATGTGTATTAAGGAAGAAGAAAGCATGGGTAATATACAACTCATAGGCCCTCAGACATAAGGAAATAAGTTTTTCAGTGCCTGTGGTCAGTAAAGTACATGGCAGGCCCACACTTACTGTATGCTGTGGATAACTTTAGAAGCCATAAAACAGAGAGGTGAGATGCATTCCAATGGTTTATTTGGAAACTGGATTGAGAATTATATAAAAGACTTAGCATAAAGATTCAAATTGTTGTACCAGTCTGTCCCATCCCCCAATTCTTACTTCCTTGTAAAGAAAAATATGAGAGGTATGAGAAGATACGTAATCCTTGTCATTCAGAGTTGCTACACAGGACCCGGGTTTTATCTCCTTTGATTTGCCAAGTGTCTCTCAAAAGAATTTACTTAATTCTTCTATGAAAATATTAGTTTTTCCCCACTTGTCTGCGATCTCCTGTGTTCTAAAGCTGTGCACATCCCAGAGTTTATCAGAATTTCTAGCATATAAAACACCTTAAATACACAGTCTAGGCTGGCACAGTGGCTCACACCTGTAATCTCAGTGCTTTGGGAGGCTGAGATCGGTGGATTGCTTGAGCCCAGCAGTTTAAGACCAGCCTGGGCAACATGGCGAAACTCTGTCTCTACAAAAAAATTCAAAAGTTAACTGGGTGTGGATGTGTGTGCCTGTAGTCCTAGCTACTCGGGTGGCTGAGGGGTGGGAGGATCTCTTGAGCCCGGAGATTGAGGCTGCAGCGAGCTGAGATTGCACCACTGCACTTCAACCTAAGCAAAGGAGTGAGACCATATCTCAAAATAAATAAATAAATAACAATTTTAAAAATACAAATATATCATATTTTTAAACAGAAAGTAGTTATGTTCCATAAAATTTGGACAAACATTGAGTTAGCAAATACTGAACTGCTGAACTGCTGCTCTTAGAGGAATTGTATATTATGTATAAAACAAAATAGATACATACACACATGCACAGATACACATACACCTCATATTTCACATAGATTACATGTGAAATCCTTAAATCCTAGAAAGAACGCATCCCAGTAGATTTTCTTTATTTTACAAAAGGGAAGCCAAGGTTCAGAAGTGTTAAGTGACTTGCCTGAGGTCACCCCACTTGTAAGTGCCAGGATTCAAAATCAGTCCCACTGGCCCCAGAGCTCAGACATCTTGTCCTACACTGCACTTTCCCCAGCCAGCTGCATACTATGGTCATCTCTGAAAGAGAGTTAAACCTAAGTAGAGTGCTGCCACTGTTAACCTCAGTTGACAACATGTGCTCATTTTTTGTCACTTTGCATGGATCCACAAATGACTCCCAAACCTCGAGTATTTCTTTGTGGGTCACAAATAAATTTAAGCCAGTAGGGGATTCAAAAATACAGAATCTGTGAATAATGAGGATTTACTGTACACACATCAATTGAATTCTGTCCTCAAAAGAAATATAGTATGTAATGTCTATTATTTATTTTTTACTGACAATTTGTAAACTTCAAGTGGTCTGAGAGGCAGTGTGACATAGTTGTTAGGCACACAAATCCTGAAGTCAGATTACTGGGCTTCAAAAGCCATCCTGACAGCTTCTATGAGACAATGGGCAAGAGATCACAAGAGAGGTAATATTGATCTTAGCTCATACGAATTTGGGAATACTAAGTAAATCAACCCATTACAATACAAAATATGTATAAAAGGCTTATAACTGTACAAGGAAAACTGTAATCATTCTAAGTCTTATATACATTTTAAGTACTGTTATCACTCATTAAAAAATAGTAGAATTTGCTAATACTTGAAAGGTGAAATGTAATTTTTAATACATTCTTTGAAAGATCACAGAAATAGAGTACCATTTTTATCTCATCATATCAAGAGTATCAAGAGTACATATTATGGACATGATTAACAATGATGGTTTATATTGTCTGTGATCACCTGACTGAAGTGTTTGTTACGTTTCTCCCCTCTAAAGTTAGTCTTTTCCCCTCTCTACATATTGTACGCTTTGGGAAGAAGTCACTATGTGCACCCCACACTTAAGAAAGACATAATAATGTTCCCTCTCCCATAGGGTGAAGTAGCCACATAATTTATTTAGAATTCTGCACAGAGAAATTTTATTTTCTACCCTAGTTGTTAGCTTATTCAATAATTTATTTACATCAGTATAGACTCATGGATATTTATTTTATTCTTTGAGTCATAATTCAATATTACTTTATTTTATTGCTCACATCTTTCACTTCACTCCCATGCCCTTTGAATCCCATATTAACATACTTTTTAGCACTTCCTTAAATTCCTAGCACTACAAGATATTCCTGCTTGAGGTTCATCTTGTATATTTCTTAACACAGTCCTAGCCCTCAAATCATAGTCACTTCACCAAGGAGCCTTGGTTCCTTTTAGTGGCAAGTAGTATTAGAAACCAATTCATTGACTTTGGGGTATCATTTCCTTAGGCTGTCTCAGCTGATAGAGTGAATAAATATATGTATGTATTTTAATCCATGTATGAACACATATCTATAATTATTGGGTATCTAACTATCTGTATCTATTAATTCTAATATAAATTCTTACTAATGACTCTAACCATAACCCATTAAATAATGAGTAATTATAGCCTCCTCCCTTTGCTAATTTGTAAATTTCCATTCCAATACTGATAAACCTGGCTTCCACCATCCACCATCCATTAACTTACTTATTGAATTCAAGTATGCATATACAGAACTATCGGATTGTTAACCCATGCCTTTATGGGAAATGATCAGTTAGAGTATAGTGCTTGTGTGCAGTTCCTTTTGCTTTTCATTCACTTCCAAAATTACTTAGGTCAGTACCTTTCCCCCACCTACTTCTGTGAGGATGTTTCATACATTTTTAATTAGATTATTTTGTGACAGTCTTCATTTTCCCCCGTGACTTTCTGATTTCCTAAATGAGTTTTTAAAAAATCGTACACATTTAGATTAACTCTTCATGTTGTAATTATATGGGAATTGAAAAGGGCATAATTTCATACTCACTGATACGTGTTGAATCGTGTCCCCCAACAAAACATGTTTCAGCCCTAAACCTCTAGTCCCTGAAAATGTAGTCTTACTTAGACATAAAGTCTTTACACAAATATAATCAAGTTAAAATAAGTACTTTTGTCCTTAAAAAATGGGAAATTTGGACATAGACATATATACAGAGAACATACGTGAAGGTGAAGGCAGAAATTAGGGTGATAGATCTACAAACCAAAGAATGGAAAGATTTCTAGCAAACTCAGAAGCCAGGAGAGAGGCACGGAATAGGTTCTCCCTCATGACACTCACAAGGAACCAACAGTGCCAATACCCTGATCTCAGACATCTAGCCTCCAGAACTTGAGAAAGTAAATTTCTATTGCTCTAAACTATCCTGTTTTCCTTCTTATTATTTTGTTTTTAATAGCAGCCCTAGTAAATGAATACATCTGCCATTACACTATTTCAGAATAGTTTTACCATGCCCCCAACACCCTGTGCTTTACCTATTTATCTCTCATTCCTTCGTCTGCACCTTTAGTAACCACTAATCTTTTTAATGTCTTATAGACTGTGAAATGTATCTTTAAGTAACTCTTTAGATAATCGTGGGCAACCATAGAAAGATAGAGAGAGATGAAGGCAGACAGGGAGAAAGAGAGAGAAAGAATAAAAGCATCTAGCTTTCAACTGTGACAATTAAGTATTTCTTAAATATTTTAGGAATAATTAAATTGCAGAACTATGCAGAACTAAGTAATATAAAAGTAGTACAAAAAGAACTGTCAAACCAAAGAATCCTTTCATTTGGCTGCACATGGAAGAAAGTAAAATAATAGGTATTGCTGACAAAATAGTAAAAACTTAAGTACAAAATAGATACAAAATATATCAATTACAAAACTTCATAATTGTTTAGGTCAAATAAAACAGAGTAATTACCCTATCTAAGTAATAATAAATTAATTGGATAGCTGAAGTTGTAGAAAACGAAAACATCTGTTATTACCTTTTACCTACATCTGCAGGGCGCATACAATTAGATGGAAGTTTATTAACGAAGAATATAATGTGCAAAGCCTAAAAAATGTAAATGTAAAAATGTAACGTTTATTTATAAATGTGGATTTGGAAGCAGCAAAACATGTCAAAATATATTAATAACTTCTCTTAAAGCACGCATATACATAATAGGGAATAAATAATAAGGGAAAAAGATAACCTTACAATGATTTTTAACTAAATGTTCACTTCTTTATGACTCGTTTTCATGAATTATTCATTGCAACATAGACAAACACATCTTAAAGTTTAGTTACCAACTGATCACTTTCTAGAGGTAAATATTGCTTCCAGTGAGTCATTATCTTCAGCAAACTAAAGCAGGAACAGAAAACAAAGCACTGCATGTTCTCACTTATAAGTGGGAGCTGAACAATGAGAACACATGGACACAGGGAGGGAACAACAGACGCTGGGGACTGTTGAGGGAGGGCAGGGGAATGGGGAGAGGGCATTAGGGAAGAGAGCTAATGCATGCTGGGCTTCATACCTAGGTGATGGGTTGTTAGGCATAGCAAACCACCATGGTACACGTTTACCTATGTAACAATCGTGTACATCCTGCATATGTACCCCAGAACTTAAAAAGAAAAAATTGCTTCCAGTGAAAACAAACTTAGAATAAAACAGAGGGAAATATGCTTTTGGTTTAATGATTCCACACAACTCATTGGGTTTTCACACACAGTTTACAATTTTGGGCTGGGAGTGGTGACTCACACCTGTAAACCCAGTACTTTGGGAGGATCACTTGAAGCCAGTAGTTGGAGACAAGCCTAGCCAACATGGTGAAACCCTGTCTCTACTAAAAATACAAAAATTATCCAGTCGTGATGGTGCACACCTGTAATTCCAGCTACTGGGGAGGCTAAGGCAGGAGGATTGCTTGAACCTGCGAGGCAGAAGTTGCAATGAGCTGAGATAGGCCACTGCATTCCAGCCTGGGTGACAGAGTGAGACTGCGTCTCAAAAAACAAACAAACAAAAATAATTTACTATTTTGTTAGGGAATGAGCAGGTTTTATTGCAATCACATAGAGATTTATTTTGTACTATAGTATAGAGCCTACTATATTACACCATAACTATGTGGGTATAGGTATGTGAAGAGGGGATGGGTATAATTTTTCTTCTCTGCTAGATAGTGAGATTTGAAAAAAGCCAGATGTTTGTAAACATAGTAGATGTTTGACAAACACATGCTTATAACATTATTTTTCTTCGTAATCCAAGATTATCGAACAAGTTAGAAGTGCAGAAAAATATACAGTGAAATATTTAAATAATTAGTAAGATTATAAACCAAAGTTAAGTGCTTCTATTTAATTTTTTAAAAATTTACACATGCCTATATATCTAAATGTAGCTATATATTTAAATACTTTGAATCAAATTCTTAGAGCCTTATTTTACTTAAATTATACATGCACATTTTGTAATTTTATTAAAATTTCTTAAATATACTTTTAATTATTATACCATATATACTCTTAGTTATGTAAAATATTTTTACTTTTTTTTTTTTTTTTTTTTTCAGAGACAAGTTTTACTATGTTGTCCAGGCTGGCCTCAAACTCCTGGGTTCCAATGATCCTCCCACCTCAGCCTCCTGAGTAGCTGGAACTACAGGAATACACAACCATGCCCAGCTTAATTAGTACTTTAAATTAAATGTTTAATATATATAATTTGATAACATGTATAGAGTCTATGACATTATTATAGACCTAGTAGGAGTTCCTGGTTGCTATGCTACATTACTTTTTGTAAGATATGTAAAGGCATACAAATATATTTTACAAATGGTAGGGCCAGAACTAGGGTAAACAAGGGGTCTCAGGCACAAAGTTTCAGGAGGTCCTCATTCTCCATTGCAAATGCTGACCCTGCCCTTTCATGAACCTGAGAGTGAATGTTTCATAAAAATTTGCACCATGTGTCTTGTTTGCTTCACCCTAGTCCCGACCCCGACAAATGATAATCCTAAGTTTTTATAGTATCCTAAAAATAAACTGCTTAAGATGTATTATCATAGTCAATATATTCTGTTCCTAAAATCTAAGCACTAAATTAACAGTTCGAAAGCATTCTTTGTAAATAATTATTTCTCATTTGAAAATAGTTTAAGATATTTAAATTATTTTTAAGATAATTTAAAGATTTTAAGATATTTCTGTGTATCTTTTTTTAACCTGTAGAGGTAAACAGCTTCTTCTACATTTTGGCATTGATTCTACCAAGTGTGTTCTTAATTTTAGGGCCTTCTGCTTGCACCCTCAATCGTGTAACCAGTAGCCAAATATCTTAAGTAGAATGATCAACACTCATTACCTTTACTTCTTAATCTGCCACTAATTTCTAAATGTGAGCAATACCTAGTTCTCAAAACCAACATAAAATGTGCTGACTTTATCTTTCCTCTCTGCAACACTGGTCTGTTGAAGGGTACCTCTTTCAATCCCATTCTTCTTGCCTGGCTTCTCTAACACAGTTCCATCAAGACTGTCTTTGTATTGCGAAGGCCACATCCTCTTAGTTTTTTGTTTGCTTTCCTGTTTGGTTTGTTTTGTGTTTGTTTCTTTTGCTTTTCTTGTAGCAGCAATAGACATAGAGTGATATTTGAAATTGTGAAGTGGTATATGGAAAGGTTTATTTTATTTATTATTATTATTATTATTTTTGCGGGGGGGAATACTTTATAGTGAAAAGTGGAAAAAGTAAAGAAAAACTAGATGAACTATGATTACAGAAAAATCTTTGGGAGGCTGAGGCAGGAGAATGGTGTGAACCCGGGAGGCAGAGCTTGCCGTGAGTCAAGATCACGCCAATGCACTCCAGCCTGGGTGATGAGAGACTCCGCCTCAAAAAAAAAAAAAAAAAAAAAAAAAAAAGAAAAAAAGAAAAAAAAGAATTACAGAAAAAAAGGGAGTATAGAATAAGAAGTGGATTTGGGAAAAGAAGTTCAGTTTTGGTGCAAGGAGAGGTTGGAATTCTGGGGACCTAGATTTAATGATTGGGTAGAAAATGGAAATCCTGAAACTGAGAAACTCCTGGTTGTTGATAACAGTTTATGATGATATGGAAAATGGGATATTTCACTTGACATATGTAAGTCACTGAGTTTCTGACCTTAGAGATTTCAATTTCAGGGAGGGAATAGGAGAAAAAAATCCAATGTAATGATTTAATGACAATGTATAATAAAAGGAAGCATTGAAGCATTGAATGTCAATCTATTACGTATGAGAAATTTGGTGGTAAAGAATTTTAACTGGTGTCTGAAAGGAAAGAAGGATTTTGTTCAGTAATTGTTAAAATGTGACCATGCTTATATATCTTGTTGCAGATAGACATTTGACTATGGGTGCATCAAAAATAATTGATTGATACAGCTGAGAGTTTCCCTAATATTGCTTACTTGGCTTCTTAGGGATTTCAATCAGCAATTAGATAACTTTTCCGTAGTGTTTAAAATCATATAGACTTAACATGATGAAGATAGGAAATGTGAAGTCAGTGGAATTAGGTGAGAGAACTTGTGGGAACATGAGAGTGGCAGGAAAGTATTCTGAGTTATCGCAGGTCTAAGTGATGGTCAGGTCAAGGAAGTGACCGTGCATGTGACTTGCGAATGTTTGGAGTAGGAGACTCCTAAGAACTGGAAAGTGAAGGTGCCACAAAAGGCATTAAAGTGAAGTAGTGTGATAAGTTTGAGTGGGTTTGGCTGTGACAAAGAATCAAAATAATAGCACATTCTTTCAGTTATAGAGTTTGACCTTTGATATTTTATGACGAATAACTAAATAATACTATGTACATCTGAATCATAAAATCATAAAATTTTAAAACTGAAATCGATATTTGAGATAGATTTGTTGAACTGTCATCATTTTACAATTATCATGAAGAAAATGTAGATAATCAAAGGTCAAATTGCAAATGAGTAACAAAGTTAAAGCTACATAGACATAAGTAACTAAGTATTTTACACGTGCAATTTATTTTAATTTCAATAGTTTTGGGGGTACAGGTTGTTATTGGTTTCATGCATAAGTTCTTCAGTGGTGATTTCTGAGATGCTGGTGAACCTGTCACCTGAGCAATGCACAGTGTATCAAATATGTAGTCTGTTTTCAACTGTCTTTGTCTGATTTTAGTGTCACGGTAATATTACCTTCATAAAATGAACCAGGAAGTATTCTCTCCTCTCTTTTTCCACATGAAATTTTGTTGAATTGCTGTTAATTCTTTTTTAAACATTTAATTGAATACTCCGGTAAAACCGTCTGGGTCTGGATATATTTTTATGAGATTTTTAAAATTGTAAACTCAATTTACTTAACAGTTATGGAGCTATTAACATTGCCTATTTCATGTTGGATGAATTGCAGTAGTTTGTGTTTATTGAGTCATTGAACTATTTCTTCCATGTTTTCTATGGGTGTAATATATAGTTTATGTGTGTAAAGTTGTTCATAATATTTTATTATTATTCTTTTGATGACTGCAAGGTCTATAGTTATATCCTGTTTCATCCCTGATGTTGATAATTTTTGTCTTCTCTAGATTTTTTTTTGCCAGTTTTTCTAGAGGTTTGTCAATTTTGTTTATCCTTGCAAAGAACCAGCTCTTTATTTCATTGATTTTTCTGTATTGCTATTTCTGTTTTCAGTTTAATTTCAATTTCTTTCAGTTTAATTTAGTTTAATTCTGCTCTTATCTTTACTAAGTTCTCCCTTCCTTTTGCTTTGGTTTTATATTAATCTTCTTCCAGGTTCTTGAGCTGAGAACTTAGATGATTAATTTCAAACTTTTCCTCTTTTCTAATAGCACTTGGTGCTATAGATTTCCTGCTCAGCACTGTTTTATCTATGTTCCTCAAATTTGGTATGTTGTACTGTTATTTTCAGTCAGATCAATGTATTTTTAAAATTTCCATTGGAACTTCTTCCTTGACTTATGGAAGAGTGCCTCTAAAACTGTCTGCCTTTTCCGGCACCTTTGCTTTACAATTTTTAGGAGTCCTCTGCTCCAAACATTCACAACTCACATGCACAGTCACTTCTTTGACTTGATTATCACTTGGACCTGCTTTTTTCCCATGATATGCAAATCAGAAGTGTAGAGGAACTTTGTTACATATTTGCGAGGTTTTAAGTTTATGTTCTTCACTGGGACTTAACTAATGTGAGCAGTCATGAAACCACATTTTTTTTTTTTTCCTGTGGTATTTGGCCATAGTAGAGTGGCTATTGTCTAAGAGTCTTCTTGTCTTGCTACACTGCCCCTTTCTAGGATATTTTTCTGTCAACCAAAAGTAAGTTGCTTATGCCTGTGATATGAAGGGGCTGAACATCAATATGTAAAAAGCTAATTGAGATGTTACATTGCTATACTGAGGAGAAAAATTATGTGCACTAAAATGAATTGTAATGGATCTTGAAACCCAGAAACTCATAGCTTTTGTCATCAAGTACTCAAATTCTTGAAGTACAAAGAGCATGAAAAGTACCAAAGAAATTAAGAAATCTGACAGCTAGCCATATAGCATGTATTTTACTGTAGGACAAAACATTTAAGTTTTTGTTCATTTTAAGAAAGTAGGTATAATATTGGTTTATCTTCATGATATATCAATGTCATTCTACAATTCTATAATTTTGTAATTTGCACTTGAGAAGAAATTAATATTTTTCCCATTGTGCTTAATGAAATAAAAATAAATGTATTCATATTTAGTTGGGAAAAGAGCAATGTGATTTAGAAACAATTCAATATTACTCAATAAAAATTTACAGATACATTTTCTACAATGTAAGTTTTAAATAAAATGCAATATTGCTAAACAGTGATATAATCTGTTAGAACAAATCAAAACTTGCCTGTTTTAAGTAACTATAGCTTTTACCTAGTAATACATTACCAACTAGCAAACAATTACCAATCCAATGAACCCTGGAGTGCAAAGATTAAAAAAAAAAATTCTATTGAAAGGACAAATTCCAGATACTCAACACATGAGATAAAACACTCTTCAGTTTCAGTAAGATATGATCCTTTTAAATTATATGTATCCCATTAAAAAGTGGGCAAAGTACATGAATAGGCAGCTGTCAAAAGAACATGTACAAATTGCCAACAAACATATGAAAAAAATATTCAATATCACTAATTATCGGAGAAATGCAGATTAAAACCACTATAAGATACCACCTTACTCCTGCAAGAATGGTCACAATTAAAAAATCAAAAAACAATAGATGATGGTGTGGATGTGGTGAAATGGGAACACTTCTACACTGCTGGCAGGAATGTAAACTAGTATAACCGATACGGAAAACAGCATGGATATTGCTTAAATAACTGAAAGTAGAACTACCATTTGATTCAGCAATCCCAGTGCTGAGCATCAAAGGAAAAGAAGTCATTATACGAAAAAGACAAGGTAAATTTCTCCAGTATCCCACTGTATCTACCTGCATAAACGATGGAACCATTATATATGTATATGCATACATATTGACTACTTATACATTTGTATATACTTTTTCTGAGACTTCAGGGAACCTTCTCAAATATGGGAATTAAAACTGTAGACTAAAATGTTTGTGAATGGTAATTTTATAATCTTCAGAACATATGAATAAACATGGAGCTAAAAGTCATTATCCAAGATTAAAAAATAAATAATATAATAAATATAACAATTCAATGCAATTTAATAAATAATGTTGTCTAAGCAATGGCAGCTCAAAATATAAATTTCTCTAAGATTACATCTTAAATATGTGGAGAAGCATTCATATTGGAACATGTACTCAATTTTTAATTAGTGTTTTGTCATAACTTTAATTGCATCACTTCAAGGTTTCTTTTCCTGTTACCGCTGAAGGATTCACTTTGCTAAAATGATTTTTCAATTTTGATGTTTTGAAAGAATTAGGGTCATGCTAATAAATTATTTAGCCAATCTTAAAATGGCACTACTGAAATATTCTGGTTGACTCTCTTTTTACTTCCCGGAAATATCTTTTCTTGAGATGCATTGACTCTTTCAGGCTATTAAGTTACATTTTAGTAAATGACTTCACAGAACATCAATTTCTATGCAACCCAGTGCAGATTGCTTCTCTTTACCATTTTTTAAAGAAAGATCAGAAAAAAATGGATAAATTAAATAAATGAAATATTTCTATTTCCCCTGGTAAATTTATTATGTGCATATTATACATAACAGATGTATTTTGTATTCTTAGTTTTTTTGCTTTAATTAATGTATTTGCCTTATAAAGGCACATACGAATCACGTGAGCAAAAGCTGATCCATAATTATGTGTACTATCTAATCATTTTTATGGCATTGATTATCATAGAATTTGTGTACTGGACAAAGATCAATTTAAAGTAAGTTCAGGATAATGCTGCCATTATATGGTTTATAATATGCTTATTAGGTGGAATCAATTTTATGTCAAGTCTTCACATTCAAAATATTTAAAGTACATACTGTAAAAACTTGATAAACTGTTCACCTGAAAATAAAATGATTATATTACATAGAGATTAGGAAATACAAGAATGAGGAGAGTGTATAGGCTAAGATAAAAGTCAAGAGTCAGGAAAAGGAAGGGGAAAAGAGATAAAGACGGTAGGTAGAACATAGAATATTATACACAAACAGATTTAAACATAAAAATATTTTGACAAAAAATTGTATTGTTACTTCTCAGTTATACCCTCTGTGTTTTACCTGTTTCTTTGGTATCTGTGATAAGGGTGTTAGAAGTCTGAAATCACTATTCTTACATGTGTAATACTCTCATCTCCTTATCTCCACCTTATTACCGTCTCATTCTTTGTCCGTAAGAAATATCTTGAAAAGCTGTTTTGTGCAAGGATGGAAATATATGTATGTGTGTATAAATACATTAAAAATTATATCACGTGTTCAGGAGATCAAGACCATCTGAAACAACATCATGAAACCCCATCTCTACTAAAAATACAAAAAATTAGTCAGACGTGGTGGCACATGCCTGTAATCCCAGCTACTAGGGAGGATGAGGCAGGGGAATCGCTTGAACCCGGGAGGGGGAGGTTGCAGTGAGCTGACATTGTGCCACTGCACTCCAGCTGGTGACAGAGCAAGACTACGTCTCACGAAAAAAAAAAAAAAAAAAATATATATATATATATATATATATATATATACACACACACCAAAAGTGACTATGATTTAGCAATTGCAGCATTCAGAGGAAAAAAATTATTGCTTCTTCTTTCAGTTTGTGAATCTAGTAACTCCTTTTATAAAGAAGTAGCCCAGAGTCAGTCAGATGGTTCTGAGGAAGGTCTGTCTAATGACTGTGCTATTATTCACTCTGGGAGATATGCTTTCATAGATAGTAAGCATAACAGTGTCACACAGATTTATTTGTGCTTCTGGCCTATGACAAAGCCACTGTGACCTCGGTGATGGTATCAGACTCCCATCTTGATCAGCTTCAGAGTTCTTAAAATACAAAGAATTACTCAATCTATTTTATATAGGAATTTCCCAGGGACATAGTTAAAATAGAAATTCTTGGGCCACTGACTTTAAGATTTAGATTTATTATTTCTGGGGCTGAGCTCAGAAGTCTGTGTTTGATGAGCATTTCAGGTGATTCGAATGTGGCTTCTTTAAGGACATCTATTTGGGTAAAATGTAAATAAGCTTTCTGCTAACAAACTGGGCAGTTGCTTCTCTGGTAATGCCTACCGAAGTACCAGAAATTTCAGGGTTTTGTCAGCATTTGTAATCAGTTCAGACAACTCTCTGTAACCATAATCAAAATCATTCAATAATTTAGAATTTCTGAAGATGACAGAAATAATTAGTTAAAACTTACTGAGAATATGGTATTTAATAATAACTGTATTATCCTAGCACTTTGGGAGGCTGAGATGGGCAGATCATGAGGTCAGCAGTTCAAGACCAGATCAGCCTGATCAAGATGGTGAAACCCCGTCTCTACCAAAAATACAAAAATTAGCCAGGCGTGGTGGTGCACGCCTGTAGTCCTAGCTACATGGGATGCTGAGGCAGAAAAATTGCTTCAACCTGGGAGGCGGAGACTGCAGTGATCCGAGATAGCACCATTGCACTCCAGCCTGGGTGACAGAGTGAAACTCCGTCAAAAAAAAAAAAAAAAAAAAAAAGACTGTATTGATTATACATTCAACATCAATAATTGTTTATAACAAAGCAATTGAGTATTATAATGGTATCCTTTGAACTCAGGTAATTGCTTGGCATTCTAAAATTATTATTTTTTTTCAAATTTGCAAGTCTGTTTTTTTCCAGTGACTAATGAAATAATGCAGCGCTGTTTGTTTGGGGATATTGTGTGCTCCTGTTTTGTTTGAAAGATATTAGCTCACCTTCAAAATGCTTGAAATATTTTCTTTTTATTTTTGGCAAATTCTATCATAAGTTGAATGATAGGAATACTAGCATTATTGCTGCGTAAGCTTGGGAAGGTAACATTGGAACTGCCAATGCCATATTTTTTGTTTCTTTCACTCCATTACCTGATGTAATGAACCAAAGTACTCATTCTTTGGTCTTTCCCTGTATTTATTCTTTTAAAAAAAAAAAATCGTAAAAAAGATGTCAGCAATGCATATTGTAATATCTGGAATTATAGAAAGCAGAGATTCATAAAGCTTTGGAAAATTCAAAGACTGATAGAAATTCAAGCTGGAAGAAAACAGTAAAAAATTACTTGTATGAGGGGTTGAGAGAAACAAAAATAGTTTCTCAAATGTTCTCATACTAGCAATCACCTGATATAGTTGATAAAACATGCAGATTCAGTTGATCTTAGGTGTGCCCTGAAATCTCCATGTTTGACAAGTATACAGGCCTTCTTATTAACAGGTAAGTTTAGTAAACACTGAAACTGCATTAATATTATATTAGCTTGGTAAATACATGTTTGTAAAAGTCTTCACAGCTTAATCAAGGAGAAGTTTATAACTCTGGACACCAAATATGGTTCTTATTCTCAGTACATCTCCAGAATCTATAAATTTTTTATTTTTTATTATTTATTTATTTGTTTGTTTGTTTGTTTGTTTTTGAGACGGAGTCTCGCTCTGTCACCAGGCTGGACTGCAGCGGCACGATGTCGGTTCACTGCAAGCTCCGCCTCCCGGGTTCAAGCAATTCTCCTGCCTCAGCCTCCCCAGTAGCTGGGACTACAGGCGCCCGCCACCACGCCCGGCTAATTTTTTTTTTCTATGTTTTAGTAGAGACGGGGTTTCACCGTGTTAGCCAGGACAATCTCGATCTCCTGACCTCGTGATCCACCCGTCTCGGCCTCCCAAAGTGCTGGGATTACAAGCGTAAGCCACCGCGCCCCGCCTCTATAAACTTTTTAAATTTAACTTTATTTAGAGTATAACTGACATGAAATAAAATGTACCCTTTTTAAGTATATATATCTTTGGATTGGTTTGGTCTCTGTAAAGATCTAGTAATGAAATAATTGGTATATAGTAATGTTTTGAGAAAATATCTTAGTCTTTTAAAAATTGGAAATAATTGTCTCTTTGATGTAAAACCACCATAGTAGCAGAAAGCCCCAGAGAATGCCTTTGGACACCTGTGACAACTTCTGGTGACTTAACTATTTTGATATTTATGAACGTCTTCATATCTGATTGCTTAGTTTGGAGTAAACAAATTATTTTCCGTGAGGCTTTTACATACTTTTCTTTCAATGTTGAGTTGAAACTCCATATTTGAAGATATTATACTTAAAAGTATAACATCCAATAATTACATCATAGTTATTCTAATCTTGAGGAATATATGGAAGTTCTAAAAATTCTGGAAAAGGAAATAAAGACTATTGTAATGAGCATATTTATAAATCAGTCAGCATACCTTTCTTTTATCTTATATTTGGAGAAAGTATGAGTACTTCTGCCAATACGACAGAATGCTAGGTATTATTGCCTTGTTATTTCTGAAAACTATGTAACTGCTAGACTTCAAAATTAATATTTTTTTGGGGGGGGGGTTAGGGGGAAGGAATTTCGCTCTTGTCACCCAGGCTGGAGTGCAGTGGCGCCATCTTGGCTCACTGCAATCTCTGCCTCCCGGGTTCAAGTGATTCTCCTGCCTCAGCCTCCTGAGTAGCTGGGATTACAGGCGCCTGCCACCATGCAAAGATAATTTTTGTATTTTTATTAGAGATGGAGTTTCACCATGTTGACCAGGCTGGCTGCCAACTCCTGACCTCAGGTGATCCACCCACCTCAGCCTTCCAAAGTGCTAGGATTATAGGTATGAGCCACTGCACCTGGTCACAGCCATTGAGAATATTAAAGATATTGGTCGGGTGTGGTGGCTCACGCCTGTAATCCCAGCACTTTGGGAAGCCGAGGCAGGCAGATCACAAGGTCAGGAGATTGAGACTATCCTGGCCAACATGGTGAAACCCCAACTCTACTAAAATACAAAAAAAAAAAAAAAATTGCCAGGTGTGGTGGCTTGCACCTGTAGTCCCAGCTACTAGAGAGGCTGAGGCAGGAGAATTGTTTAAATCTAGGAGGTGGAGGTTGCAGTGAACTGAGATCGTGCCACTGCACTCCAGTCTAGCGACAGAGTGAGAATGTCAAAAAAAAAAAAAAAAAAGAAAAGACGTTTTTGGGTATATGTTGTCAACTGAATAGGTAATAGAGGGTAGACAGTTCTATCAAGCATCATAAAATTTATATTTTTTCCCAACAAGCATATTCAAAACTAGAACACACTGCTAACAATCCTGTAATTCATGGTTTCATTTCATTTATATTTGCTTAACAAATAAAAATAACACCGATTACATTAATACAATTAGATATTCTTCACCTATTAGTATTGTTAACTATTGTATAGGTTCAGTAGTTACAAACATGCTCCAATCTGATGAACAATAATGCTCAGTAGATCTTGATTTTTTTAAAAAACTGTATGCTTCCCAGTTCTGTGCAATACTTGGAAGTAAGAAATGTATTTGGATTATTTATTTTGTCCTTGAATAAATGTCTATTAGGCATTCTGTAGTGTCATTTCATTTTATAGTCTTTTATTTTAAATATATTTTACCTGAATAGAAGTAATTATTTCTACAGGTCACTACAACTTTTCTTTCTAAGAGTTTTTTCTACTGTAGTCTTTAATAATGCTATTATGTTTATGTATTGATGAGGCTTTCAATCTATATTTCAATAATTATATGTATAGAACACTGCCATCTATTCCCTCTACTTTCTTCTCTTCATTGAAATAACTTTACATAAAATAACTACGATTTCTTAATGTTTATCTGTATGTAAATGTGACTGATTTTTTGAATACCAGGAATAAAGCAAAAAGTGAGTCTGATAAAATAAACTTACTAATAGAATGGGATGACAGTAAGGGAAAATATCACAATGAAAGAGAAAATTTTAAACAACAAATTATTTAACAGCCTTGAATTTGGGTTTTGTGTTGGTTGCGTTATATACTGATACTCTAAATATAAGTTCTTAAAAAATCATTTTTATTAATTAGCATGTATTTTCTTAGTCAAAATGACTGATGTGCCAGTGTCTCCAACTAGAGTCATTTGAAAGATTATACTTTTCATACAGTATTAATAGTACTGTTTAATTTTGGGTAAATAAACGTTTGGATAAATAAATATTTCGAATATTCCAAAAGCAAGTTGAAATCAAAGACCGCATAAGAGGTTCCAAGATGGCCGAATAAGAACAGCTCCAGTCTACAGCTCCCAGCATGAGCAACGCAGAAGACGGGTGATTTCTGCATTTGCAACTGAGGTACTGGGTTCACCTCACTGAGGCTTGTTGGACTGTGGATGCAGCCCACGGAGCATAAGCCAAAGCAGGGCGGGGCATCACCTCACCGGGGAAGCACAAGGGGTCAAGGAATTCCCTTTCCTAGCCAAGGGAAGCAATGACAGATGGTACCTGGAAAATCGAGACATTCCCACCCTAATACTGTGCTTTTCCAATGGTCTTAGCAAATGGCACACTAGGAGATTATATCCGACACCTGGCTCCGAGGGTCCCATGCCCACAGAGCCTCCCTCACTGCTAGCACAACAGTCTGAGATCGAACTACAAGCTGGCAGCAAGGCTGGGGGAGGGTGTCCACCATTGCTGAGGCTCGAGTAAATAAACAAAGTAGCCAGGAAGCTTGAACTGGGTGACGTCCACCACAGCTCAAGGAGGCCTGCCTGTCTCTGTAGACTACACCCCTGGAGGCAGGGCATAGCTGAACAAAAGGCAGCAGAAACATCTGCAGACTTAAACATCCCTGTCTGACAGCTTTGAAGAGAGAGTGGCTCTCCCAGAATGGTGTTTGAGCTCTGAGAACGGACAGACTGCCTCCTCAAGTTAGTCCCTGAACCCTGAGTAACCTAACTGGGAGGCACCTACCAGTAGGGGCTGACTGACACCTCATATGGCTGGGTGCCCCTCTAAGATGAAGCTTCCAGAGGAAGGATCAGGCAGCAACATTTGCCACTCTGCAATATTTGTTCTTCTGCAGCCTCTGCTGGTGATATTTAGGCAAACAGCATCTGGAGTGGACCTCCAGCAAACTCGAACAGACCTGCAACTGAGGGTCCTGACTGTTAGAAGGAAAACTAGCAAACAGAAAGGACATCCACACCAAAATCCCATCTGTACGTCACCATCATCAAAGACCAAAGGTAGATAAAACTGCAAAGATGAGGAGAAACCAGAGCAGAAAATCTGAAAATTCTAAAAATCAGAACACCTCTTCTCCTCCAAAGGAAAGTAGTTCCTTGCCAGCAATAGAACAAAGCTGAATGGAGAATGACTTTGATGAATTGAGAGAAGAAAGCTTCAGATAGTTGATAATAATAAACTTCTTCAAGCTAAAGGAGGATGTTTGAACCCATTGCAAAGATAAAAACCTTGAAAAAAGATTAGACAAATGGCTAATTAGATAAACGGCATAGAGAAGACCTCAAATGACCTAATGGAGCTGAAAACCATGGCATGAGAACTATGTGATGCATTAACAAGCTTCAGTAGCTGATCTGATCAAGTGGAAGAAAGGGTATCAGTGATTGAAGATCAAATGAATGAAATGAAGCGAGAAGAGAAGTTTAGAAAAAAAGAGTAAAAGAAATGAACAAAGCCTCCAGGAAATATGAGGCTATGTGAAAAGATGAAATCTACGTCTGATTGGTGTACCTGAAAGTGATGGGGAGAATGGAACCAAGTTGGAAAACACTCTTCAGGATATTATCCAGGAGAACCTCCCCAATCTAGCAAGGCAGACTATCATTCAAATTCAGAAAATACAGAGAACGCCACAAAGAAACTCCTTGAGAAAAGCAACTCCAAGACACATCATTGTCAGATTCACCAGGGTTGAAATGAAGGAAAAAATGTTAAGGGCAGCCAGAGAGAAAGGTTGGGTTACCCACACAAACGGAAGCCCATCAGACTAATAGCAGATCTCTCGGCAGAAACTCTACAAGCCAGAAGAGAGTGGAGGCCAATATTCAACATTCTCAAATAAAACAATTTTCAACCCAGAATTTCATATCCAACCAAACTAAGCTTCATAAGTGAAGGAGAAATAAAATCATTTACTGACAAGCAAATAATGAGATATTTTATCACCACCAGGCCTGTCTCACAAGAGTTCCTGAAGGAAGTGCTAAACATGGAAAGGAACAACCACTACCAGCCACTGCAAAAACATGCCAAATTGTAAAGACCATCGATACTAGGAAGAAACTGCATCAACTAACAAAAAAAAAAAAAAAAAAAAAAATAACCCACTAACATCATAATGACAGGATCAAATTCACACAAAATAATATTAACCTTAAATGTAAATGGGCTAAATGCTCCAATTAAAAGATACAGACTGGAAAACTGGATAGAGTTAAGACCCATCAGTGTGCTGTATTCAGGAGACCCATCTCACATGCAGACACACACGTAGGCTCAAAATAAAGGGATGGAGGAAGATCTACCAAGCAAATGGAATACAAAGAAAGCAGTCCTAGTCTCTGATAAAACAGACTTTATACCAACAGAGATCAAAAGAGACAAGGCTCTTACATAATGGTAAAGGGATCAATTCATCAGGAAGATCTAACTACCATAAATACATATGCACCCAATATAAGAACACTCTGATTCATAAAGCAAGTCTGTAGAGACCTACAAAGAGACTTAGACTCCCACAGAATAATAATGGGAGACTTTAACACACCACTGTCAACATTAAACTGATCAACGAGACAGAAAGTTAACAAGGATATCCAGGAATTAAACTCAGCTCTGCACCAACCGGACCTAATAGATATCTACAGAACTCTCCACCCCAAATCAACAGAATATGCATTCTTCTCAGCACCACACCACTTTTATTCCAAAATTGACCACATAGTTGGAAGTAAAGCACTCCTCAGCAAATGTAAAAGTACAGAAATTATAATAAAATGTCTCTCAGACCACAGTGCAATCAAACTAGAACTCAGAATTAAGAAACTCACTCAAAACCGCTCAACTACAGGGAAACTGAACAACCTACTCCTGAATGACTACTGGGTAAATAACAAAATGAAGGCAGAAATAAAAATGTTCTTTGAAACCAATGAGAACAAAGACACAATATATCAGAATCTCTGGGACACATTTAAAGCAGTGTGTAGAGGGAAATTTATAGCACTAAATGCCCACAAGAGAAAGTAGGAAATATCTAAAATTGACACCCTAGCATCACAATTATAAGAATGAGAGAAGCAAGAGCAAACACATTCAAAAGCTAGCAGAAGACAAGAAATAACTCAGATCAGAGCAGAACTGAAGGAGATAGAGACACAAAAAACCCTTCAAAAAATCAAAATGAATCCAGGAACTGGTTTTTTTGAAAAGATCAACAAAATTCACAGACCACTAGCAAGACTAATAAAGAAGAAAAGAGAGAAGAATCAAATAGATGTATTAAAAATGATAAAGAGGATATCACCACCGATCCAACAGAAACATAAACTACCATCAGAGAATACTATAAACACCTCTATGCAAATAAATTAGAAAATCTAGAAGAAATGGATAAATTCCTGGACACATACAGCCTCCCATGACTAAACCAGGAAGACGCTAAATCCCTGAATAGACCAATAACAGTCTCTGAAATTGAGGCAAACATTAATAGCCTACCAACAAAAAAAGTCCAGGACCAGACAGATTCACAGCCAAATTCTACCAGAGGTACAAAGAGAAGCTGGTACCATTCCTTCTAAAACTACTTCAATCAGCAGAAAAAGAGGGAACCCTGCCTAACTCATTTGATGAGGCCAACATCATCCTGATAACAAAGCCTAGCAGAGATACAACAGAAAAAGAGAATTGTAGATCAATATCCCTGATGAACATCGATACGAATACCCTCAATAAAATACTGGCAAACCAAACCCAGTAGCACATCAAAAAGCTTATCCACCACAATCAAGTCGGCTTCATCCCTGGGATGCAAGCCTGGTTCTACATACGACAATCAGTAATCGTAATCCATCATATAAACAGAACCAAAGACAAAAACCACATGATTATCTCAATAGATGCAGAAAAGGCCTTTGACAAAATTCAACAGCGCTTCATGCTAAATACTCTTAATAAACTACGTATTGATGGGATGTGTCTCAAAATAATAAGCGCTATTTATGACAAACCCACAGCCAATGTCATACTGAATGGGCTAAAACTGGAAGCATTCCCTTTGAAAACTGGCACAAGACAAGGATTCCCTCTCTCACGACTCCTATTCAACATAGTGTTGGAAGTTCTGGCCAGGGCAATCAGGCAGGAGAAAGAAGTAAAGGGTATTCAATTAGGAAAAGAGAAAGTCAAATTGTCCCTGTTTGCAGATGACATGATTGTATATTGAGAAAACCCCATCATCTTAGTCCAAAATCTCCTTAAGCTGATAAGCAACTTCAGCAAAGTCTCAGGATACAAAATCAATGTGCAAAAATCACAAGCATTCTTATACACCAATAACAGACAAACAAAGAGCCAAATCATGAGTGAACTCCCATTCACAATTGCTTCAAAGAGAATAAAATACCTAGGAATCCAACTTACAAGGAATGTAAAGGACTTCTTCAAGGAGAACTACAAAGCACTGCTCAATGAAATGAAAGAGGACACAAACAATTGGAAGAACATTCCACACTCATGGATAGGAAGAATCAATATCGTGAAAATGGCGACACTGCCCAAGGTAATTTATAGATTCAATGCCATCCTCATCAAGCTACCAATGATTTGGACAATCACAGAATTGGAAAAAGAAAAACTACTTTAAACTTCATATGGAACCAAAAAAGAGCCCACATTGCCACGACAATCCTAAGCCAAAAGAACAAAGCTGGAGTCATCACGCTGCCTGACTTCAAACTATACTACAATTCTACAGTAACCAAAACAGCATGGTACTGGTACCAAAACAGAGATATAGATCAATGGAACAGAACAGAGCCCTCAGAAATAATACCACACATCTACAACCATCTGATCTTTGACAAACCTGAGAAAAACAAGAAATGGGGAAAGGATTCCGTATTTAATAAATGGTGCTGGGAAAATTGGCTAGCCATATGTAGAAAGCTGAAACTAGATCCCTTCCTTACACCTTATACAAAAATTAATTCAAGATGGATTAAAGACTTAAATGTTATACCTAAAACCATAAAAACTCTAGAAGAAAACCTAGGCAATACCATTCAGGCCATAGGCATGGGCAAGAACTTCATGACTAAAACACCAGAACAATGGCAACAAAAGCCAAAATTCAGAAATGGGATCTAATTAAGCTAAAGAGCTTCTGCCCAGCAAAAGAAACTACCATCAGAGTTAATAGGCAACCTAAAGAATGGGAGAAAATGTTTACAATCTACTTATCTGACAAAGGGCTAATATCCAGAATCTACAAAGAACTTAAACAAATTTACAAGAAAAAAATCAAACAACCCCACCAAAAAGTGGGCAAAAGATATGAACAGACACTTCTCAAAAGAAGACATTTATGTAGCCAACAGGCACATGAAAAAATGCTAATCATCACTGGCCATCAGAGAAATGCAAATCAAAACCACAGTGAGATATCATCTCACACCAGTTAGAATGGCAATCATTAAACAGCCAGGAAACAACAGGTGCTCGAGAGGATGTGGAGAAATAGGAATGCTTTTACACTGTTGGTGGGACTGTAAACTAGTTCAACCATTGTGGAAGACAGTGTGGTGGTTCCTCAAGGATCTAGAACTAGATGTACCATATGACCCAGCCATCCCATTAATGGATATATGCCCAAATAATTATAAATCATGCTGCTATAAAGACACATGAACATGTATGTTGATTGCGGCACTATTTACAATAGCAAAGACTTGGAACCAACCCAAATGTCCATCAGTGATAGACTGGATTAAGAAAACATGGTACATATACACCGTGCAATACTATGCAACCATAAAAAAGGATGACTTCATGTCCTTTGTAGGGACATGGATGAAGCTGGAAACCATCATTCTGAGCAAGCTATCACAAGCACAGAAAACCAAACACTGCATGTTCTCACTCATAGGTGGGAACTGAATAATGAGAACACTTGGACACAGGGTGGGGAACATCACACACCAGGGCCTGTCATGGGTTGGGGACATGGGGGAGGGATAGCATTAGCAGATATACCTAATGTAAATGAAGAGTTAGTGGGTGCAGCACACCAACATGGCACATGTATACATATGTTACAAACCTGCACATTGTACACATGTACCCTGGAACTTAAAGTATAATAAAAAATAATAATAACAATAAAAAAAATCAAAGTCCACATAGAAAGCAACTAAGCTCTTAACCAAAACTAATATACATGGTCAAATTATTTCTTATCCGTGTTTTGCCATTTACCTTTATTTATTCTGAAGCTTAACCCCTACCCTCCCTCTCAATAGTCAAAGACAAAAAATAAATCCTCATTATTTTAATTTTTAAATTATTTTGCTCAGTACTACTCTTTAAAAAGAGACACAGGAGAGGTGTATTGTGAAAATGAGCAGTAAGATGTTTTGGCTTTTACAGCTGTAAGACAATGAAAGGTTAATAAGAAACTCTAAAGTCAACATAGTGAAAATTCCCCAATGTATTTAAAACTCTTAAGTTATGTAATGACTACAAAGTTCATGTTCAGAACAATTTAAGTAAATGTATGTGTGTATTTGTCCATTGATAATACTGTCAAGAAAATTCTGTTTGAGAATGTACACTATAATGTGAATAGGTTATAAAATCAAATAACAGATCTAGTTTTTTCTGTCTATAACTTTTGTCTTGAACCAAAAGTTTAATCTTTCTGAGCCTAAGTGTTTTCATTGGCACTGCTAGGAGATAGGTACTACTATTATCCTCATGTTATAAATTATAAAACAAGCATAGATGAATTAAACACTTTGTTAGAGATACAAAGACAAGAAATACTAGAATAAGAATTTGCTCAAGATTATATGATCAATGAATGTCAAAGTGAGACTCGTGTACAGAGCTCATTCTGATTTTAGTTTTTTTCTTTTGCACTAGGCAGCCTACCAAAGTGAATGCCTCATGAAGTTCAGCAGTAGTGAGAAGGAGAAGGCCCTGGAGACAATGACTGTATGTGTGTGTTTGTGCGTGTGGATATAAATACCTTTGTATTGTGTGCGTGTTGATATATACATTGTGTATGTGTGTGTGTATAGCAGATTTTCAAATTTAGTAACATGTACATGATGCATAATTCAAACATTACAGACGTCTTGTTCTTTCCCAGGAGACAACTACTATTATTAGTACCTTCCCAGAGACCATCTATACATTTACAGACATTTACATTTACAGTTATATGTATTACACACATTTACATTTACAGTTATATGTAAATGTATATGTGTAGACCATTTATATATTTACAAACATATGTATCTACACATTTACATACATATATACAGGGAGCATCTATACATTTACAGGCATATATGTATATACATTACATATATAACATAAATGATGTATACTATGCACACTATGTTGCTTCTAACCTTTTTCTCTTAGAGGTCATATAAGCTACTACATATCTGTCATTTTTCTAATTTATTTTTTAATATTCTGTTTTATATGTGTGCCATAACGTAACTAGTCACAAAATAATGAACTTACAAATTCTTTCAAATTTTTGCTGTTATAAACAAAAGTGCAGTGAGTATATAACATTTTAATGTATGTAATTATGTATGTAGAAAGAAGACCTATGGGTGGGATGTCTGAGTCAAAAAACATATACATTTTTAAATTTTAATGGATGTTCCAAAAGTGCCATTCACCAACTTCACAGCAATTTCCTACCCAGATGCACATATGAGAAGGGCTGTTTTCCGTACACTCTCCATCACAGTTTATCCAATCATTTTACTGCTCACAAGTGAAACATGATATGATGGCTTTAATTTTTATATCTCTTAATATTTATATCTCTTAGTCTGTTCACTTTCTAATTTTTTTTTCTGGGTAATGTCGGTTCGTATAACTTGCCATTTTACAAATTAGACTATTGATCTATTTATTATTGATTTGTAGGAACTTATGTTAATTCGAGAAAGCAAACTTTGGCATTTGATAAAAATGATCAAAATGCTCTCAATTTGTCATTAAAATTTCTCATTATTTAAGATGTTTTGAACCAAAAAAAGACTATTTAGATCTCTACGTATTTAATTTGTCAGAATCTTCTTTCTATAGCTTCTGAGTTTTAAATGTATTTAGATAAGGCTCCTATTCAGTGTTTGCTTTAAAAAAGAAGAAAATGAATAAGATAGTTTCTTTAATTTTCTTCTAGTATTTTACAGTTTCATTTTTTTAATGTTAAAACTTTTAATTCATCTAGGATTTATTTTGGTGATGTAAAAATCCAACATTATTTGTTTCTCCAAAACCTCCCAGTTTTTCCAACATTATTTGTTGAATAATATCTTTACGCAGATTTGAAATGCTAATTTTAAGGTGCAGAATTTTTTGATAGTATTTATTAAGATGTATAAGGCTTGGTGTGGTGGCTCACACCTGTAATCTCAGCACTTTGGGAGGCCGAGATGGGCAGATCACCTGAAGTCAGGAGTTTGAGACCAGACTGGCCAACATGTCGAAAACCCATCTCTACTAAAAATACAAAAAAATTAGCTAGGTGTGGCGGAGGACACCTGTAATCCCAGCCACTTGAGAGGATGAGGCAGGAAAGTCGCTTGAACCCAGGATGTGGAGGTTGCAGTGAATCAAGATCGTGCCACTGCACTCCAGTCTGGGTGATAAGAGCGAAACTCCGTCTCATTACCCTATTATTCATATTTGACGTATATCAAGAAGACACTGTAATACTTCATAATCCTTAACTTAACTTGGAAGCAGTAATGGATTGGTTGTAACATATTTAATTGTTTACCTAAGTGTCAATTGAATAGAATTTCTTTAAGTGAGATTTAGTTAATGATTAGGGCTAAAAAGAAAGGGTAAACAATTCCAGACAATAAGAGCGAAGGAACAACTGACCATAAGAAATCTTAAAATATGCCATGGTTATACATCTACTCCTTAGAAATAATCTATGTATTTTCAAAAATCATAGACTCTATTTAAATTTATCTAAATATAGCTTATATTAAAATTTCTAGAGATGGGTGAGAGTCTTAGATGTATTTAGTCTATACAAATACGTCTGGATATGCAACAATATTTATTATTTGCATGCACTCCTAATTGTGTTTGATTAATTAAAAAACTGCCAATTCCTTTCCATGTCTCCAGTCTCTATGGTTGAGAAAGAAATGAAATATGTCTTACTTGACAAAATCCCTCATCAGAAACTAGTCTTTATTATGACATGTGCTTTCTGCACGTGCACTCTCACAGTGAAGATAATGTATCCTTGTAAATAAAAATGACCTCATGAACTCTGGGACTTCACCCAGGTATTTCAGATAGTTGTAAGGTGCTTGTTAATGCCGACATTGTGCATGATTTTATTATTTTAAATATACGATAGTCCAAACTTCAAAGAAGTTATTCATGCTTCAATGCAAAGCGTGTGACCTTTGGAGACAGAAACCTCTGGCTCTTCAGCTGAATGTGGACATTAAACTTCCTCTTCTCCACCTGCAACTCTAGAACAATTTCTCCATTCATGTGTTTTCTTTATTTTTTATTTTTTGAGAATAAAGTAAAATAATGAGAAAACATTACAGCATATTATTTTATATAAAAGTTTAGAAACGTTAACTCACTTTTTTTTTTCCTCTCACTGGAAACCATTTTTATTACATAATACCGGATGTTTTACATTACTTACAAATTTTATTATAATAACTATTCCAACATATTAATATAATTTCAAAGTTTTTATTTCTTGAAATTATTTTCATGTTACTTGGTTTCTTATGTATTTTTTGTTTTTTTCTTCAAGAGCAAGATAGTTTGAGAGGGGTGGGGCAACATGGCGGAATAGAAGGCTCCGCTAATTGTCATCCCTTCCCACAAGGGCACCAATTAACAATAATCTACATGAATAAAGCACCTTCGTAAGAACCAAAAATCAGGTGAGTACTCACAGTACCTGGATTTAACTTCACTTCTCTGAAAGAGGCACTGAAAAGGTAGGAAAAATAATTTTGAATCGCCAACACCACTAATTTCCCATTCCTGGCAGCAGCAGCATGGTGTGGAGAGCATGGGGAGAGGGAGAGCCAGCAGTTATGAAGCATTGAACTAAGTGCAACCCTTTTTATAGCAGAAAACAAATCAACCCCATCTCATGTGGTGCTTACCCACAACAGGTGCATTTAAACCAGCCTTAGCCAGAGGGAAATTACTGATCCCAGTGGTGGGAATTTGAGTTTCTGCAAGCCTTGCCATTGGGCTAAAGGGCTCTAGGGCTCAAAAAAACCTTGAAAGGTAGTCTAGGCCACAAGGACTGCGACACCTAGGTGAGCCCTAGGGCTGAACTGGGCCCAGAGACAGTGGACTAAGGGAGGATGTGACCTACTGCAGCTGGGGTGGCTAAGGGAGTGGTGGTAGCATTCCTCCCCAACCCGAGGTTACAAAGCTGTGCCTCCAAAAGAGACCCCTTCATTCCACTGGAGGAGAGGAGAAAGAGGAGCAGGGAGGACTTTATCTTACATTTTGGAAACCACCTTAGCTGCCGCATAGGGTATTGGTTAGAGTCGTGAGGCTGTGTTTCTAGGTCCTAGCTTCCAGACATTATTCTAGACACAGCCTTGTCCAGAGGCGATTCCATTGCCTTGAGGGGAAGGATTCTGTCTTGGAAAGATTCATCACCTGCTAACTGAAGAGCCCTTGGGCCCTGAATAACCAGCAGTGATACACAGGTACTACGTCAATGGCCTTAGGTAAGACACTGAGACTCACTGGCCACAGATGAGACTCAACACATTCCCAGCTGTGGTGACTGTAGGGTGAGACTGTTTCCACTTCAGAAAAGTGAAGGGAATAGTAAAGGGGACTTTGTCTTGCACTTAGGTACCAGTTCAGCCACAGGGAGATAGAGCACCAACTGGGCTCTTGGGGTCCCCAATCAGAACTTGGCTCTTGCTTGGCATTTCTGGATCTGTTTTGGGCCAGTGGGGAGCCAACTTCCCTGAAGGGTGAGTCCCAGGCCAGAAAGCATTCACAACAGCTGACTTATCCCTCAGGCTTTAAAGAAACATTGGTGGTGGTGGTGGCTACCAGGTAAGGCTTCTCTCTCTTTGGAAATGGGAGAGAAGAGTGGGAAAGACTGCATCTTGTCATTTGAGTGCCAACTCGGCCACAGTACAATAGGATGCCAGGTGGGATTTCTAAAGTTTTCGACTACCTCTGCTCAGAGCCTGGGGGAACTCACTGCCCTGAAGGGAACGACACAGGCCTGGCTGCCCTTGTCACCAGCTGATTTTAGAGCCCCATGGCTTTGAGTGAACATAGGTGGTAGTCAGGGAGAGATAGCAGGCTTTTGGTCAGACCAAGTGCCAAGTTGGCTTCACAGTCCTAGGCATGGTGGACATGGGGGTTTTTGTGTCATTTCATCCCCAACTCCAGGTGGCTCAGAGAGTATAGAGAGACTGTTTGTTTGGGAGAAAGTAAATAAAGAGTACAAAAATCTCTGCCCGGTAATCCAGAGCATTCTGGATCTTGTTCAAGACCATCAAGTCAGTACCTCTATGAGTCTGCAAGAACCACAGGGCTACTGGATTTGGGGTCCCCCCTAAAGGAGATACAGCTTAGATTACAATATCTAAGTCCTTTCTTTTTTTTTCTTTCTTTTTTTTTTTTTTTTTAAGACTGAGTCTGGCTCTGTCGCCCAGGCTGGAGTGCAGTGGCCGTGATCTCAGCTCAGTGCATGGTCTCGACTCTCCTGACTCTCGTGATCCGCCCGTCTCGGCCTCCCAAAGTGCTGGGATTACAGGCTTGAGCCACCGCGCCCGGCCTAGTCCTTTCAAATATCTGCACATTTTTCCCAGGAAGCCCAGACTGAGAAGACAACATTAAATATATAACCCTTTAGTGCCTGTACAAGAGCAAGATAACTTTACAAATTGACGTAGAATGTCAAAATACTTGAAGTAATTGATTTTCAATCACTATGTAAATTTTCAAAATAAATGATCAACAAAAGCTAGAATCATATAACATTTACATTTTCAGTGGTTAAATAACTTTTTTGAATCTGCCCATTTTCCTTTCCGTTTCGAATGCTATTATTCCTGCATGTCTATGTTATATGATTCTTGGTCATCTGCCTTTGCGGGTTTCTCTGTTTTTCGGTTGCTCTTCTCAAAGTTATTTTGCTCTTAGTGGTATTCAAAAAGATATAGGCTCATGACATCTCAAAAACAATTAACTTGGGCTTGCTGCCGTTAATTTGAGGGTTGATGTTGTTATAATAATAGAACAGACATGGTCCCGATCAATAGCATGTCTTAATACTTTTCCTCTCCATTTTATAACTCGAAGTGATCAAAAAATACTAAAAATATTTTAATCTGATTTAAACGCAAATTGTTATTTCTTGCTTAATGTAGAAAATATTTAAATATTATTTATCGCTGAAAAACTCATGTAGAATGAGATACAATTTAAATTTGCATCTCCCCACACTCAGCTTTGTTTATGGTTTTTTGTTTTCCCTTATGTCCTGAGGCTAACCTTGAAACCAAGAAAATGACAATTTAAAGAAATGAATATACCATTTATTTGCATAATGGGTTTTCATCCTTGATATTTGAGGTTAGACTTTTGGGACAAGAGGTAGTTTCGTATGATTAAAATTTTCCTATTATATAGTCCCCATCAATAAATCCGATTTGATTATCTCTGTTCTTGCCATAATCTGCATGCTCAATCTTTCTTTCTATTATTATCCTAGTCACATCTGACCCACATCTGTGGTCTTTCTAATCCATAAAGTGTTCAAGCAATAGTAATCATCTTATTCAATATCTATTCCTGTCTGCATTCCTCAGTCATACTAACTGCAAAACTTGACATAAAGGTTAGCAGGCATCGGTGGGCATATTATCAGTATAGTGATAGAATAGAGAGAAAGGAAAGAGATTAGAGAGCTAGAAAGGATAACTGCATTCTTTTAAAGGACAGAGACATGGAAATAAGAATAGGAGGGGGGAGAAGAAGCTAAAGTGTCTGAGATTATTTTGTTTACCTCAGATAGGTGGATCTAAAATGATTATTTTAAAATGCTATTTGGAAATGTATGCAAATACAGATTACATACAAATAAGAATTTCATAATTTTAGACTCAAAATTTTATTTTGGTAGCCAAGAACAGGAAGAATTAAAAAGTAATATTTATCAGATATGAGAAAATTAGATCTCATGAAATGACAGAGCTTTCATTAAAATTGGTTTGTTACATAGATGAGAAAACTGAGGTGAATATCAAATGACTTGCTTAGACTCAAATTTAAGTATTCAGTAGCTAGGCAAGATCTCCTGTCTCCCAGACCAATGTTTAGTCTGCTGAATAAGATCACCAATTGCTATGGGTATGAAGTAGAGTAATGTTAACCATCCCAGGTTTATAATGGTTTCAGAAATAAAAACAGGGAAAAAGCAACAAACCAGTGAACCTTACAATTCCTTAAGTGTTATATATAATATGAAGAAAGCAATTAATATCCTGCTTATAGACTAATCATCCTCATTTAACAGATATTTATTGAGCACCTACTATGTCAAGATCTTTACATAATCTTCTTCTAAAATCAGTGTCAAAAGCTACTTACTTATTTTGTTTTTTCTTTTTTTAATTGCCTTTCCATTATTTTTAGTCAAAGATTAATATTTTATAAGTTTCATTATTTAATCTTTTTAATCCAAATCCAGGAAAAGTTCAACAATATTAGAAAATTAGTTATAATCTACTCTATTTTGGTTGGCTGTCTTTTTCTTAACTGATTAATCTTTTGATATTTCTAGTAGTTTGAGTGGTTTTGATTTGTTTTCATTTGGCCTATCAGATAATTTTTTATACACAATAGTACTCATTTTCCAAATATAGTCATGCACTGCATAACAACATTTCAGTCAACAATGGATCACATGTACAACGGTGTTCCCATAAAATTATGATAGAGCTGAAAAATTATTCTTACTTAGTGACATCATAGCTATTGCAAAGCATTATTCAAACATTTGCGATGGTGCTGGTATAAACAAACCTACTGTGCTGTCGGTCTTATGAAAATATATTACATGCAATTACCTACGGTTCATAATAATAATAAACATCTATGTTACTCGTTTATATATTTACCAGTCTATATTTTGTATACCAGTATACACCAGCCTATATTTTGTATACCAGTCTATATTTTGTATTTACCAGTATATATTTTGTATGCCAGTCTGTATTTTATATTTATAATAAAAAGTTTAGTGTAAACCAATATGCTACATTAGGCCAGCCACAGTCTCATATATTTTGTGTTTATTTTGTCTGTTGATTGCATCATTTTCTCTTGTATTTGATCAAATCTCATGTGGTTTTGCTCATCATGACCCCCAAGCATACAAAATCCACTGCTAATGTTGCCGGTAAGAAGCCACATTGAATCATTCACCTGAACAGGAATTAAAAGTGATTAAGGAATATGAAGGTAGAAAATCAATGACGGTTATTGCTCACCAATCATACATGTTCCTGCCTAACATAGCTATAATCTTGAAGAGCACACTAACAAAAACTTTTAAAGGATATGATTCATTAAAGGCAATGAGATAAATAAAAATTTAAAAGTGCTTATATTAGATTTGGAGAAACTTCTAATGACCTGAATCAAAGACCAGACACAGAAGGGTATCACCCTCAGCACAATGATCATCACAGCCAACGCAAAAAGTTTCTTTGCAACATGAAAAGAAAAGGCTGGACTTGACTTTGATGTTGAATTTACTGCTAGCTCTGAGTGGCTTAAATGATTGAAGAATCATTATTTTTACATAATGTGAAAATGAGTGGTAAGTCTATAAGTGCTGATGTGAAAGCAGCTGAAGAATTTTGGGAAACTCTACACAAGCTGATTGTGGAGAAAAATTACTTGCCAGAGCAAATCTTCAATATGAATGAAACCTCCCTATTCTGGAAACAGATGCCTGAAAGAACTTTCATCGATAATGAAGTGTCATCAATGCCAGGTGTGAAGGCTTTTAAGGACAGGAAAACAGCCTTGTTTGGGGGCAATATTGCAGGCTAAAAATTAAAACCCTCTGTCATCTGGCACCATAGGAACTCAGGGACCTTGAAGCATATTAATAAGTGCACACTGATAGTGAACTACAGAAACAGTATGAAGTTACAGACTACCCAGTTCCTCTTCCAAGATGCCCTCTAGAACTGTGATGCCACCCAAATGGAGAAGTGCTTTTTTTAAAATGACATACCTTTCAAAATTGTGCTTATTGTTCATAATGCTCCTGCACATCCTCCTTTTATAGGTGATCTTCTTCCTAATATTAAAGAGGTGCTTTTTTCCTCCAAACACCAGCTCTTTGGTCCAACCAATGGAGCAAGGAGTTATAGCAGCTTTTCTTCGTCTTTTTGATTTTAGTATTTTTATGGAAAATTGTATAGAAAGCAGATTCGGTTGGTCCAGTTGGAATGTGTGAATTATTGCTATGAATGTACATAGACATTTAGCTATTGCAGATGGACCAGTTCGTGGTAAATTATTACATTTGTATACAGTTTTGGAATTGAAATGTTTAAAATCATTTCTCTTAGTTTTTATTAGATAATTATAACTACCAAGAAAACTGTAATAGGTAAAAATCACCACCTTCTGAGATCTTAAAACACTAGAATATTAAATTGTCATTGCCCTCAGATTAACAACAAAGTAAAATATTTGAACAAAAGTGCACTTGTTTTTGTTTTTGTGTTTCTTTGTGTTTTGTTTTTTGCAATTATGTTGTATTTTCTTAATCTTTCTAAATTTCAACTTTTATTTTAGATACAGGGTGTACATATGCAGGTTTTTTTACAAGGGTGTATTGCATCCAGGTGGTGAACATACTACCTAATAGGTAGTGTTTCAGTCCATTGCCTCTTTCTTCCTTCTTCCCTGCAGTAGTCTGTAGTGTTTTTTATTCCCATGTTTATGTACATGTGTACTTAATGTTCAGCTCCTACTTATAAGTGAGAACATGCAGTATTTGGTTTTCTGTTCCTGCATTAATTTGCTTAGGATTATGGTCTCCAGCTGTAAATGGTATGATTTCATATTTTATGGCTGCTGAGTTATCCATAGTGTATATGTATCACATTTTCTTTTTCTTCTTTTTTTTTTTCGGAGATGGAGTCGCTCTGTCGCCCAGGCTGGAGTGCAGTAGTGCAATCTCAGCTTACTGCAAGCTACACCTCCTGGGTTCACGCCATTCTCCTGCCTCAGCCTCCTGAGTAGCTGGGACTATAGGCGCCCGCCACCACACCCAGCTAATTTTTTTGTATTTTTAGTAGAGACGGGATTTCACCATGTTAGCCAGGATGATCTCAATCTCCTGACCTCGCGATCCACCAGCCTCTGCCTCCCAAAGTTCTGGGATTACAGGTGTGAGCCACCACGCTGGGCCATATGTATCACATTTTCTTTATTCAATTCACCACTGATGGGCACCTAGGTTGATGCTATGTCTCTTTGCTGCTCTGAATATTGCAGCATTGAACGTAGAAGTGCGTGCATCTTCTGGATATAATGATATATTTTCTTTTGGGTATATACCCAGTAATGGGATTTCTGGGTTAAATGATGGCTCTGTCTTAAGTTCTTTGAGAAATCTCCAGACTGCTTTCAGCAGTGTCTGAACTAATTTATATTCCCACCAACAGTGTATAAGCATTCTCTTTCTCTGCAGCTTTGCCATCTTCTGTTTTTTAACTTTTTAAATAATAGCCATTCTGACTACTGTGAAATGACTTGTGGCTTTATTTGCATTTCTCTGATGATTAGTGATGGTGAGCATCTTTTTCATATAGTTGTTGACCATACAGCAGCTTTTAAGGTCTAACATCTGAGAAAAACATTGCCCAAGCTGTTGCTGCAACTGAGGGGGATACTGAGAAGATACTGATATAATTCTGGAAGGATTACATCTATAGGTACATCAAGAGCATTGCTCAGGCTTGGTGATGTCACCAAGGAGTACATGAATGGCGTCTGGAGGAAGACATTCGGGAGATTCATCCATGACTTCATGAACCCCCATGAAAATTCACAGCTAAGAATTTATGAAAATGTGTGCAGATCTCATCAAGCTTCCTAAAATTGTGAAAATATACCACAACATCAAAAGGTTTTCATTAACAAAGAATAATGTTTATGTTGTATTACCTGCTTAGAAACAAAGCTATAATGAAAAAGATAAGCAAACCAAGTAAACAATGAAAATACTTCTGAAAAGAGTGAGACTTCCTCAAGAAGATCCTCAGGCAGGTCCTTTAATAGGTATTCCAGAAGAAGTCACTGTTATCATAGGCGATGGCAGCTCCATGGGTGTTACTGTCCTTATAGACCTTCCAGTGGGACAAGATGTGGAGGTAGAAGACAATGAAATTGATGAATCTGATCATGTGTAGGCATAGAACAATGGGTGGGTTTGTGTTTCAGCTTTCAAACAAAAAGTTTTAAAGGTAAAAATAAAATTAAAAATAGTAAAAAGGCTGGTCCAAAGGTAGTGAGTTAATTCAATTGATTGTTCAGTCAGTTTCATGTCAAACTTTTTGTTCTATGCTTTTCCACCTTCTCACCACAGCACTTGAAAAAAAAAATTTGAAAAGTCATAGAGAAGCCAGGCATGGTGGCTCATGCCTGTAGTCCTAGCACTTTGGGAGGCCAAGGCAGATGGATCACTTGTGGTCAGGAGTCCAAGACCAGCCGAGTCAACATGGCGAAACCTTGTCATTACTAAAAATACAAAAATTAGCCAGGCATGTTTGTGATTGGGTGTAATCCCAGCTACTTGGGAGGCTGAGGCAGGAGAATCGCTTGAATCCAGAACATGAGGTTGCTAGAAAACTGGCTTTCTGAAATATGAAAGTCAGAAAAAAATAGGAAGAAAATAACAAAATGGAATGAACAACATCTCCAGGAAATATTACATTATGTAAAGAGACTGAATCTATGACTCATTAATGTCTCTGAAAGAGATGGAGATAATGAAATAAAATTGAAAAACAAATTTCAGAATACCATCTGTGACAACTTTCCCCAACCTTGCTAGAGGCCATCATTCAAATTCTGAAAATGCAGAGAACCCAAGTAAGATACTCTACAGGAAGATCATCCCCAAGACATATAATTATAAGATTCTCTAAGGTTGACATGAAATTAAAAATATTAAAGGCAACTAGAGAGAAAGGTCAGACTACCTACCAAGGGGAGCCCATCAGACAAACAGCAGACCTCTCAGCAGAAACTGTACAAGCCAGAAGAGATTTGGGGGCAAATATTCAACATTCTTAATTGAAAGACATTCCAACCAAGAATTTCACATCCAGACAAACTAGGCTTCATAAGCAAAAGACAAATAAGATCCTTTCAGAAAAGTAAACTCTGAGGGAATTTGTTACCACCAGACCTGCCTACAAGAACTCCTGAAAGAAGCACTCAATATGGAAAGGAAAGAGCGTTATGAGCCAGTACAAAAACACACTTAACTGTGCAGACCAGTGCCACTATAAAGCAAATGCACAAACAAGTCTGAATAATAACCAGCCAACATCATAATGACAGAATCAAATCTATACATATCAATATTAACATTGAATGGAAACAAGTTAAATGCCCCAGTTAAAAGGTACAGGATAGGCAGCCAAATATATGAAAAAGATGCTCACCATCACTAATCATCAGAGAAATGCAAATAAAGCCACAAGACATTTCACAGTAGTCAGAATGGCTATTATTAAAAAGTAAAAAAACAGAGGATGGCAAAGCTGCAGAGAAAGAGAATGCTTATACACTGTTGGTGGGAATGTAAATTAGTTCAGACACTGCTGAAAGCAGTCTGGAGATTTCTCAAAGAACTTAAGACAGATCCAAGACCCATTGATATTCTGTCTTCAAGATATCCATCTCATGTGCAATGACACCCTTAGTCTCGAAGCAAATGGTTGGAGAAAAATCTACCAAACAATGGAAAACAGAAAAAAAAATCATGGGTTACAATATTTATTTCAGCCAAAACAGTCTCTAAACCAGCAAAGATAAGAAAAGATCAAAGAAGGGCATTATATAATGGTGAAGAGTTCAATTCAACAAGTTCTCACTATTCTAAATGTATATGCACCTAAAACAGGAACACCTGGATTGATAAAGCAAGTTCTTAGAAACCTTCAAAGGGACATAGGCTCCCACACAACAATCCTGAGAGACATCAACACCCCTCTGAGTATTAGACAGATTATTAAAGCAGAAAATTAACAAAGATATTCAGTACCTGACTCAAAATTTGATCAAATGGACCTGATAGACATCTACAGTGCTCTCCATGCCATAACAACAGAATGTACATTATTCTCATTGCCATATGACACATATTATAAAATTGACCAAATATTTGGGCCTATAACACTCCTCAGCAAATGCAAAAGAATTCAAATAGTAACAATCACCCTTAAACATCATCACAATAAATTTAGAGCTCAAGACCAAGAACATCGCTTAAAACCATACAATTAAATGGAAATTGAATAATCCATTCTTGAATGACTTTTGGATAAATAATGAAATTAAGGCAGACATGAAGAAGCTCTTTAAAACTAATTGGAACAAAGATAAAACATACTAGAATATCTGGGACACAGTTAAGACAATATTAAGAGGGAAATCTGTAGCACTTAGTAGACATATCGAAAAGTTAGAAAGACCTCAATTTAATAACCTAACATCACAATTAAAAGAACTAGAGTACAAAGAGCAAACCAACCCCAAAGCTAGCAGAAGACAAGAAATAACCAAAATAAGAGCTGAACTGAAGGAGACTGAGATACAAAAAATTATTCATAAGATCAACGAATCCAGAAGTTGTTACTTTCAAAAAATTAATAAAATAGATAGACTGCAGCTAGCCTAATAAAGAAGAAATGGAAGAAGACCCAAATAAACACAATCAGAAATGACTAAGGGAATATTTATTTGACCCAACAGAAATACAAATAACCATCAGATATTATTACGAACACTTCTATGCACACAAAGTAGAAAATCTAGAAGAAACTGATAAATTTCTGGACACATACATTCTTCCAAGACTCAACCAGGAGTAAATTGAATCCAAGAACAGTTGAATAATGAGCTCTTAAATTGAATTAGTAACAAATATCCTACCAACAACAACAGCAATAAAGCATAGGGCCACAAGGATCCACAGCCATATTCTACCAGATGTACAAAGAAGAGCTGGTAGCACTCCTGCTGAAACTATTCCAAAAAAATTGAGTAGGAGGAACTCCTTCCTAACTCATTCTATGAGGTCAGCATTACCCTGATACCAAAATCTGGCAGAGACACAACAAAAACAGAAAACTTCAAGCCAACATCCCTGATGAACATCAAAGCGAAAATCCTCAACAAAATACTGGCAAACCAAATCCAGCAGCATATCAAAAAGCTTATCTACCACGATCAAGCAGACTTCATACCCAGGATGCAAGGCTAGTTCAACATATGCAAATCCATAAACATAATCCACCACATAAACAGAACTAAAGACTAAAACCACATTATTCAGTAGATGTAGAAAATGCTTTTGATAAAACTCAAACACCCTTTCATGTTAAAAGCTCTCAATAGACTTAGTATTAAAGGAATGTACCTCAAAATAATAAGAGCCATCGATGACAAATCCACAGTCAACATCATGCTGAATGGGCCAAAACTAGAAGCATTCCCCTTGAAAACCAGCACAAGGGAAGGATGCTCTCTCTCTCACCATGCTTATTCAACATAGTATTGGAAGTCCTGGCCAGTGCAAGAGAAAGAAATATAGGGCATCCAAATAGGAAGATAGGAAGTCAAAGTATCCCTGTTTGCAGATGACAAAGCCCTATATCTAGAAAATTTCATAGTCTTGGCACAAAATTCCTTAAGCTGATAAACAACTTCGAAATCTCAAGAAACAAAATAGATGCACAAAAATCACTACTATACTGGCATTCCTGTAAAACAACAACAGTCAAGCAAAGAGCCAAATCACAAATGAATTGGCATTCACAATTGCCACAAAAATAATGAAATACCTAGGAATACAGCTAACCAGGGAGATGAAATATCTCTACAAGAACTGCAAATCACTGTTCAAAGAAATCAGAGTGGTCACAAACCAGTAGAAACACATTCTATGCTCATGGATAGGAAGAATCAATATATTGTGAAAATGATTATGCTGCTCAAAGTAATTTATAGATTCAATGACATTCCCATAAACTACCATTAACATTAATCACAGAAGTAGGAGAAACTATTTTAAAATTCATATAAAACCAACAAAGGGCCGCTAACCAAGAAAATCCTAAGCAAAAAGAGTAAAGCTGGAGGCATCATGCTACCCAACTTCAAATTTTCTGCAGGGCTACAGTAAACAAAACAGCATGGTACTGGTATAAACACAGATACGTAGACCAATAGATCAGAATAGATAACTCATAAAAAAGGTCAAATACCTACAACCATCTCACCTTCAACAAAGCTGACAAAAATCAGCAACAGGGAAAGGATTCCTTCTTCAACAAATGGTGCAGGGAAAACTGGCTAGTCATATGCTGAAGATTGTAGTGGGACTCCTTCCTTACACCATATACAACAACCAACTCAAGATGGATTAAAAACTTTAATATATAACTCAGAACTGTACAAATCCTGCAATACAACCTAGGCAATATACCATTCTGGACATAGAAACAGACAAAATTTTGTGCTAAAGATGACAAAAGCAATTGCAACAAAAGCAAAAATTGAAAAATGGGATCAAAGTAAATGAAAGAGCTTCTGCACAGCAAAATAAACAAGGAGGAGCTGATACCATTCCTTCTGAAACTATTCCAATCAATAGAAAAAGAGGGAATCCTCCCAAACTCATTTTATGAGGCCAACATCATCCTGATAACAAAGCCTAGCAGAGACACACACACAAAAAGAAAATTTTAGACCAATATCCCTGATGAACATTGATGCAAAAATCCTCAATAAAATACTGGCAAACTGAATCCAGCAGCACATCAAAAAGCTTATCCACCATGATCAAGTGGGCTTCATCCCTGGGATGCAAGATTGGTTCAATATACTCAAATCAATAAACGTAATCCAGCATATAAACAGAACCAAAGACAAAAACCACATGATTATCTCAATAGATGCGGAAAAGGCCTTTGACAAAATTCAACAGTCCTTCATGCTAAAAAACTCTTAATAAATTTGATATTAATGGAACATATCTCAAAATAATAAGAGCTATTTATGACAAACCCACAGCCAATATCATACTGAATGAGCAAAAACTGGAAGCATTCCCTTTGAAAATGGGCACAAGACAGGGATGTCTTCTCTCACCACTCCTATTCAACATAGTGTTGGAAGTTCTGGCTAGGGCAATCAGGCAAGAGAAAGAAATAAAGGGTATTCAGTTAGGAAAAGAAGAAGTCAAATTGTCCCTGTTTGCAGATGACACGATTGTATATTTAGAAAACCCCATCATCTCAGCCCAAAATCTCCTTAAGCTGATAAGCAACTTCAGCAAAGTCTCAGGATACAAAATCAATGTGCAAAAATCACAAGCATTCTTATACACCAATATCGGACAAACAGAGAGCCAAATCAGGAATGAACTTCCATTCACAATAGCTTCAGGGAGAATAAAATACCTAGGAATCCAACTTACAAGGAATGTAAAGGATCTCTTCAAGGAGAACTACAAACCACTGCTCAGTGAAATAAAAGAGGATACAAACAAATGGAAGAACATACCATGCTCATGGATAGGAAGAATCAACATCGTGAAAATGGCCATACTGCCCAAGGTAATTTATAGATTCAATGCCATCCCCATCAAGCTACCAATGACTTTCTTCACAGAATTGGAAAAAACTGCTTTAAAGTTCATATGGAACCCAAACAGAGCCCGCATTGCCAAGACAATCCTAAGTCAAAAGAACAAAGCTGGAGGCAGCACGCTACCTGACTTTCAACTATACTATAAGGCTACAGTAACCAAAACAGCATGGTACTGGTAGCAAAACAGAGATATAGACCAATGGAACAGAACAGAGTCCTCAGAAATAATACGACACATCTACAGCCATCTGGTCTTTGACAAACCTGAAAAAAATAAGAAATGGGGAAAGGATTCCCTATTTAATAAATGGTGCTGGGAAAATTGGCTAGCCATAAGTAGAAAGCTGAAACTGGATCCTTTCCTTACTCCTTATACGAAAATTAATTCAAGATGGATTAGAGACTTAAATGTTAGACCTAATACCATAAAAACTCTAGAAGAAAACCTAGGTAATACCATTCAGGACATTGGCACGGGCAAGGACTTCATGTCTAAAACACCAAAGCAACGGCAACAAAAGCCAAAATTGACAAATGGGATCTCATTAAACTAAAGAGCTTCTGCACAGCAAAATAAACTACCATCAGAGTGAACAGGCAACCTACAGAATGGGAGAAAATTTTTGCAATCTACCCATCTGACAAAGGTTTATTATACAGAATCTATGAGAAACTTAACCAATTTCACAAGAATAAAAAGCAAACAATCCCATTAAAAAGTGAGCAAAGTACATAAGCAGGCACTTTTTCAAAAGAAGAGATACATACAACCGACAAGCAGATGAAAAACAGTTTGGTATCACTGATCATTAGGAAAACACAAATAATTACCACATTGAGACACCATCTCTCACCATTGAGAATGGCTATTATTGAAAAGGCAAAAACAGTAGGTGCTGGCAAGGTTGTGGAGGAAAATAAACACTTATACACTGTTAGTGTGGCTGTAAATTAGTTCAATCACTGTGGAAAACATTGTGACCATTTCTCAAAGACCTAAAAACAAAATAACCATTAGACCAAGAAATTCCATTACTGGGTATATACCCAAAGGAATCTAAATCATTCAACATAAACACACATGCAAGCATATGTTCTTTGCAGTCCTATTCACAATAACAAATACATGGAGTCAACCTAAATACCCATCAATGGTAGACTGGATAAAGAAAATGTGGTACATATGTACCGTGGAATACTATGCAGCCAGAAAAAATGAGGTCATGTACTTTGCAGGGATATGGATGAATCAGGAGGCCATTTTCTGTAGCAAACTAACACAGGAACAAAAGTCAAATACTGAATACTCTCACTTATAAGTGGGAGCTAAATAATGAGAACACATGGACACATAGAGAGGTACAACAGACACTGGGGGCTATAGAAGGGTGGAGTGGAGGAGGGAGATAGTGAGGAAAAATAACTAATGAATACTATGCTTAATTCCTGGGTAATGAAATATTCTGTACAACAAACCCCCATGACACAAATTTATCTAAATAACAAACCTGTAGATGTACCCCTGAACTTAAAATAAAAGTTAAAACATAGAAGAAAACTTATAGAATGAGGATATAAAGAAAGAAAATATTTTTGTATAGGTGTAGATTGTGTTTTAAACTAAGTGCTATTACAAAAGTTATCATTTAAAAAATGTTTATAAAGTAAAAGAGTTACAGTAAGCTGAGGTAAATTTATTACTGAAGAAAGATTAAAAAAAATAATTTAGTGTAGCCTAAGTGTACAGTGTTTGTAAAGTTTACAATAGTGTACAACAATGTCCTAGGCCTTCACATTCATTCACCACTAACTCACTAATTCACCCAGAACAACTTCCAGTCCTGCAAGCTCCATTTGTTGTAAGTGCCCTAGACACATGAGCATTTAAAAAAAATATTTTATACAATATTTTATTGTATCTTTTCTATGTTTAGATATACAAATATTTACTATTGTGTTAAAGTTGCCTATGCTATTCAGTATAGTAACATGATGTACAGGTTTGTAGCCTAAGAGCAATATACTATGCTATATAGCCTATATGTGCTATATTAGATTTTTGTAAGGCTATATGACCTAGGTTTGTGTAAGTACATTCTATGATGTCAACACAACAATGAAATCACCTTATGACACATTTTTCAGAATGTAGCCACATACATGAATTTAATTTAAACATAGATCTTCAAGTTATAGTTGGTTTATTTTTAGAAAATAATACAACCCTCTCCAAATCAACATTTTATTTGTTTGCAGCAAAAAGATAGTATTATCTACCTAAAATAGTTTTGCAATAATTAAATAAGAGAGTATGTGAACATGGTATGATATACAGAGGGTCAAACACTAGTCTATTTTTCATATTTAAAAAAGAGAGATGTAAAACACAAATTACTAATACTAGAAATGGAAGACAGGATGTCACTACAAATGCCATAGACATTAAACGCATAATAAGGGTATGTTATAACAATTGTATGCATATAAATTAGAATACTTAAATGCAATGCAACAAAACCACAAAATGCTTAACCACCCCCCGCCCCCACTGATGAAATACATAAGCAGAATAATTCTACACTTTTACTACTTAAGATATTGGATTGTAAATAATCATTCAAAAGGAAATTTTATAGTCCTAGATATTCAAACTGGTAAATTCTATCAATTGTTTATTCCAGAAAAATCATAGAAATAATTATTTCCTATTTTTTTTTATGAGACCAGCATGATCCTAATGGTGAAACCAAATAAATATAGTACAAGAAAATAAACCCCTTAAGAAACTTTTGAACTGAGACAATGGAATTTCCTAGATATCATTAAGCAAAGACAATTTGACTTCCTAACTTTTAGTTTGAATCCCTTATATTATTTCTCTTGCCTGATTGCCCTGGCTAGAAAGAACTTCCAGTACTATGTTGATTAGGGGTGGTGAGAGAAGGCATCCTCGTCTTGTACCAGTTTTCAAGGACGAATGCTTCCAGCTTTAGTCCATTCAGTATGGGATGTTGAGTGTCAGTTTGTCATAAATGTCTCTTATTATTTTCAGGTATGTTCCTTCAATATCTTGTTTATTGAGAGTTTTTAACATAAAGTTATGTTAAATTCTATCAAAGGCCTTTTCTGTATCTATTGAGATAATCATGTGATTTTTTTGTCTTTAGTTCTGTTTATGTGATGGATTAGGTTTATGGATTTGCATATGTTGAACCAGCCTTTCATCCTGGGTATGAAGCATACTTGATCATGATGGATTAGCTTTTTGATGTGATGCTGGATTCAGTTAGGCAATATTTTATTGAGGATTTTTTCATTTATGTTCATCAGGGATATTGGCCTGAAGTTTTATTTTTTGTTGTTATATCTCTGCCAGGTTTTGGTATCAGGATGATACTGGCCTCATAAAATGAGTTAGGGAGGAGTCCCTCTTTTTCAACTGTTCCTACAAAGAGAATAAAGTACCTAGGAATACGGCTGACAAGAAAAGCAAAGGACCTCTTTGAGGAGAACTACAAACCACTTCTCAGGGAAATCAGAGAGGACACAAACAAATGGCAAAACATTCCATGCTCATGAATAGGAGGAATCAATATTGTAAAAATGGCCATACTGTCCAAAGCAATTTATAGATTCAATGCTATTCCCATTAAACTACCATTGACATTCTTCACAGAATTAGAAAAAAAACCCTATTTTAGAATTCACATGTAAACAACAAAGAGCCCAGATAGCCAAGACAATTCTAAGCAAAAGAATAAAGCTGGAGGCATTACGCTACCCAACTTCAAGTTATTCTTCAAGCCTATAGTAACCAAAATAGCATGGGACTAGTACAAAAAACAGACACATAGACTAAAGGAAGAGAATAGAGAACTAAGGAATAAGACCACACAACTACAACATCTGATCTTTGACAAACCTGACAAAAACAAGCAATGGAGAAAGGATTCCTTATTTAATAAATGGTGCTGGAAGAACTGGCTAGCCATACACAGAAAACTGAAACTGGTCCCCTTCCTTATGCATTATCCAAAAAGTAAATTAAGATGGATTAAAGACTTCAATGTAAAACCAAAAACTGTTAGTACTTTAGAAGAAAACTTAGGCAATACCATTCAGGACATAGGCACAGGCAAAGATTTCATGATAAAAATAGCACAAGCGATTGCAACAAAAGAAAAAAATGACAGAAGAGATCTATTAAACTGAAGAGCTTCTGCACAGCAAAAGAAATTACTATCAGAACTAATAGCCTCCAGAATGGGAGAAAATTTTTGTCATCTATTCATCTGACAAAGGTCTAAAATCCAGTGTCTTTAAGAAACTTAAACACATTTATAAGAGAAAAACACACAATCTCTTTAAAAAGTGAGCAAAGGACATGAACAGACACTTCTCAAAAGAAGACATTTATGCAGCCAACAAACCTATGAAAAAAAGCTCAACATCACTGATCATAAGATAAATGAAAATCAAAACCACAATGAGATACCACCACATAGCAATTGGAATGGTTATTACTAAAAAGTCAAAAAATAACAGATGCTGGTGAGATTGTGGAGAAAAAGAAACACTTATACACTGGTGGTGGAAGAATAAATTAGTTCAACCATTGTGAAAGACAGTATGGCGATTCTTCAAAGATCTAAAGACAGAAGTACTATTTGACCCAGCAATCCCATTACAGGGCATATACCCAAGGGAATTTAAATTGTTCTATTATAAAGGTACATGCACATGTATGTTTATTACAGCCCTATTCACAATAGCAAAGACATGGAATCAACTCAAATACCCATAAATGGTAGATTGGATAAAGAAAATGTGGTACATATACATCATGGAATACTATACAGCCATAAAAATGAATAAGATCATGTCCTTTGCAGGGACATGAATGAAACTGAAAGCCATTATCCTCAGCAAACTATCCCAGGAACAGGAAACCAAACACTGCATGTTCTCACACTTAAGTGGGAGCTGAACAATGAGAACACATGGACACAATGAGGGAATAACACACACTGGGGCCTGTCAGCCGGGTGTGAAAACATCAGGAAAAATAGCCAAAGCATGTGGGCTTAATATTTCGGTGATGGGTTGATAGGTACAGCAAAGTACCACGGTACATGTTTTCCTATGCAACAAACCTGCACATCCTGCACATGTGCCCTGGAACTTAAAATAAAATACTTTTTAAATCAAATAAAATCAAATTATAATTTTGAAGAATAAAAGAAAATAAACTGAAGACTAGTATCTACTATGAACAGAGAATTAAATCCTCAATAAAATGTTGGACGTTTGCATCTATCAATGCACACGCTAAACAAATACAAAAACCTCAAACTCTACATAAAAGTGGAATTTATCTCAGGGATGCAAGACTGATCCAATATTCAAATGTCAATAAACCATAACATGATCATATAAAATGCATTTTATAATTCCGTATCTATTTATAACAAAAATCTCTCAACAAATTTGAAATAGAAGGAAACTTTCTCAACCTAAGTTTCTGCAGCTAACGTCACCCTAATGTTGAAAGATTAAATGTTTTCTATATTAGATAAATAACAAAGAAGAACATGTACTCTGATCATTCTTATTTGACATTGTTCTGGAAGTTCTGACGAGTATAGTAGATACAGGAATAAAAAGCTATATGGATGGGAAAAAAGGAATATAACTGCCTTATTTATAGATGATGTATTATCCACCTAGAAAATCCCAAAGAATCTGTGATGGTTAGTTTTATGTGTAAGCCTAGCTAGGCTAAATAGATTTGTAACTAACTTAAAAACTAATACAGATCTTATAGTAAAAGTGTTTTGTAGATGCGGTTAACATCTACAATCGGTTTACTTAAATTAAGGGAGATTACTCTTGATAATGTATATGGGCCTCATTCAATCATTTTAAAGGTGTTAAAAGCAAACTGAGGTTTCGCTGAGAAAAAAGATTTTCCTCAAGACTGCATCGTCAACTCCTGCCCCCAAATTTCCAGTCTGCTGGCCTGTCCTACAAATTTTGGAATTGTCACCTTCCATCATCACATGAGCCACTCCCATGGGTCTCTCTCTATATATTTTCTAGTTATTTTGTTTCTATGGAAAACTCTGAATGATGCAGAATCTAAAGCCAAACAAAACAAACAAGCAACAAACTCCTGGAACAAATCAGTGAGTTTATCAAGGGTAAAGCATACAGGATTAACAGACAAAAACTCAATACTAATTACAATAACTTTAAGAAATGAAAAACTAAGGCACAGATCTAAGAAAACATGTAAAACATATATTTGTATAAACTATGAAATAATAATGAAATGAAAGAAAACATAAATGCTTGGAGAGACATACTGTGTGCATGGATTGGATTTTTCATGTACTCAACATAGTATTTATGACAAATCTCCCCAAACTGACATAGAGATTTAGTGAAATTACAATTAGCATCCCAGCAGGATTTTTGTTAACATAAACAAACTGATTCTAAAATTTTTATGAATAAGCAAAGGAACATTTCTAGTGGGAATGCTAAATGTTAAAGCCATTTTGGAAAATAGTTTGACAATTTCTTCTAAACTGAAACAAACACCATAAAATCCAGGAGTTTCACTCCCAGATATTTATCTTAGACACATGAGAACTTACGTTAGCCCAAAAAATTTGAACACAAATATTAATAGAAATTCTGTTTATAATTGCCAAAACCTGATTCAACAGGTGAATGGATAAACTGTGGTACATTATTTACAATGGAATATTACTTAGCAATACAAAATAATAGAGTATTGGGATATGCAACAATTTGAATAAATCTCAAAGTTATTACATGCTGGGTAAAATATGCCAGTTTTATTTTTTTTAATTTTTTGAGGCAGAGTTTCACCGATAACGCAGGCTGGAGTGTAGCAGTGCTATCACGACTGTCTCACCGCAGCCTCTACCTCCTGGACTCAGGTGATCCTCCCACCTTGTCCTCCCAAAGTGTTAGGATTACAGGTGTAAGCCAAAATGGCAGTGTTAAAGGCTAGCTAGTGTACGATTTAATTTTATTTATTTATTTATTTATTTATTTATTTATTTATTTATTTATCTATTTATCGATCTATTTTGAGACGGAGTCTCCGCAGTGGCATGATCTCGGCTTACTTCAAGCTCCACCTCCCCAATTCCAGCCATTCTCTTGCCTCAGCCTCCCGAGTAGCTGGGACTACAGGCCCCCGCCACCACTCCCGCCTAATTTTTTGTATTTTTTAGTAGAGACGGGGTTTCACCATCTTAGCCAGGATAGTCTCTATCTCCTGACCTCGTGATCCGCCCTCCTCGGCTTCCCAAAGTGCTGGGATTACAGGCGTGAGCCACAGCTCCCGGCCTGTACGATTTAATTTAAGTGGCATTCCTGAACATACAAAACTATAAAGATTGAAAACAGATCGGCATTGGTCAAGGTTTAGGGCTAGGGAGAGATTTAATGACAAAGGAGCAGCACTAAAGAGTTTTGGGGGGTTGATAGAATTGTTCTTATCTTGATTGCAGTTGTGGTTACAGAAATCTATACCTGTGCTAAACTCAGAAAAGCATATACCAATAAAATGAAATTTTCGTGAGTGTTAATTTTGAAAATACGAAATACTGTAACAATGCTATCTTCTGGCACGTACAATCACCTTCTTACTCATTTCTCTACATAACTCTTACCGTGTTCTAACACACTATATTATATACTTATTTAATAGTTTAATTGTTGGTTGTCTATTACTTTCCCATTAGAATCCAGGCTCAAAGTATAAGAACAGAGATATTTTTGTCCTTATACTTTTTTTTCTTCCTACTGGGCCTGAATCAGTAGGGCATTGCAAACAGCAGGATCTCAGTAAATAGTTGAAAGAGTATGAAGTCATTTTAGAGCTTATTTAAAGAATGTTAAAATATTTATATTTTAATTCAGAAAACATGTTTCATAATTAGTTGAAAACTGAACTTTGTGTTCAAATATTTTCATCAAATATAATTGCAATAAAACAGGTAATTTATTGGAGGAAAAGTTATTATTGTACCTTGATCCTCTTATCACAGTGAACTTTGTGTTGTAAGCCAACTTGTGTTCTATCTTTGCTTCTTTTCTTAGTAGGAAGTTAGTTATAAAAATTACAAATGTCTTTTCAAAATGTTATATTGTATTAAAATGCATGAACTTAAAATATTTAATTGTAATTTAGTGTACCAACAATCATAGCAAGACAATTGTTTTTTTTTTTTCTCTTAGGCATATATAATTTTCTGAATTATGCTGGTCAATATTTGATTGTTTTTCATAGACAATCAAATAAACAAGGTTGAAGACACATTACCTTACAAATTATTTTGTTCTTATAAAAAATATACTGCCAATTATAATTAAATAAGTCTAGTTAGGTTAGTCTTCAGGTTTTAGGCTTAATGCAATAATTTTATTTAGAGTTTCCATTCCTTTATTATTAAAGAACAGAAAAGAAAGTTATTTCCTTCTTCATATTTAAAGCATGGTCCATGTTCATTACTTTACAATCAGTGAAAAGCTTTACCATATCTGTTGGTTGCTATGAGAAAGGCATTGTTTACTGACTAGCATAATATTTCACTTTTATCCACTTGGTATGATATAGAAATTTCTCTCATCACAATAAGATAACTTAGAAATATTTTACTAACTAGTATTAAAACTTTGAAAACTTCACTAGTAAGCTTATTTTCTTAACATTAAGCTCTCCAGCATCAGTTTGCAAATCTACCTCTGAATTTCCAGGCAATTTTGGTTATTCAGCTATAATTTATTCTTTCTCACTTTCTGGAAAGCATTTCTTAATATTTTTGAACAAATTCAGTTCTATTTAATCCTTGCCACCAAGCATCAGGCTTTATACATAGCAGCTATTTCCCAAATGAAAGAAGAAATGCAATATGTACGTTCATCATTCCATAGCTTCCTTTTGCTCTCTTCCTAAAACCATATTTTGTGATCATACTAGGTTACAGTGTAAGAATACTATACTACTACTAATAAAATGTTATGAAAAATAACTATTTTTATTAGTTTATTACAATTTGTCAAGAATTGTCAGAATTTTGTTTAATTTGTTATTATCTCTTACATGTTCATAAAATTTTTATGGTATATTTTAGAATGTCTGTTTGTAACTATGGAATAAATAAGAATTATCTGTAACAGGTTGATGTATCCAGGTGTACCCTAGGACTTCTGATGCCCTGGCACAGTGGTTCTGCAAGTGTGGTTGAGGGATTTCTAGGGTCTCAAGAACCAATCAGGAACTCCTCAGTTCAAAACTGTTTTCATAATAACACAAAGATATTATTTGCTTTTTTTATTCTCAATTTTTCATAAGTGTATACAATGTGTAATATCACAATAAGTTAATAACAGGAATAAATATGAGAAGACAGCTATTGTTTAGTAAGCCAAATATTAAAGAGATTTGCCAAAATGCAAAACAATAAAAACTTTCTCATTTTTTTGTTTTTGAAAACATTTTTCAAGAAAATATTTATTTTAATGTGTGATGGGCTATTATCAATGCTTTTAAATGACATAATATTTTAAATTCTCATTTTAATGTCAAATATGGTAAATGTTGATTTATAATATCCACATAAGTAAAACCTCTTTAGATACTTCACTACCTTTTAAGGGTATAGTGAAGTCCTGAAAGTAAGATATTTGAGGACCACTGATCCAGCTAATACAGGAAGCAAGCATAGGAGATCAGAGTAATACATATATAAAAAATTATATACCTAACTTCTTAATATCTCTAATATAAACTTGGTTTCTGTAATCTGGAGACAACAATAGAGGCTAAACTCAGAGCATGTTGTGAAATTTTCATTAAATGATTCGTGTAGTCTGTAATAAATTGTCTAAAACAAAGTAGGGGCTCAGTAAATATTCTTGAAAATGAACTTCCTAAAAGCTCTGGATTTCAGTTTATACTTGAATTCTCAAGTAATTGCTTAGAAATATAATAATCTATCTTGTTTGTTATAAATAAAACACTACATATGTTAATGAAGTGGAGCACATTTAAAAATTAAGAAATATCCTACTTGGGGAGTATCCTACTTCTGCACAGAAGAGGATTTAGTAGTTTCTTTTCATTTAGTTGAACTATGACACCACCACAATGCTCCAATAATTGTAATCATATTGAGCTAAGATAGTAGAATTCTGCATTCTAAAGTAGTAAAAAATGGTTTTGAATCAGAATTTGTATGCATTTTTATTTCTTTCATTTCAAATATGAATTACCGCTTGAAAATATTTTATTACTATTTAATTTTTGCAAAGAGAAGGTAGCAGCAAAATATTTTCTCAAGTAGTTGAATGCATTGACATTGGAAGATATGTATCAAATGCAAACTATTTTATTTCAATACAGTGTTAAGTTAAACTTTCTGACAATAATAAATGATTTTTAGCTGCAATTCAAAGTTATCAGATGAAAAGAATGCTGTAACAGGTGAACATGTGCCTTGTTCATATCATATCTTTATCATTTTACTTAAACCTATGGAAAATTAAAGGAAGTCTTAGATAACACATATGATAACTTAAAGGAAGGTTTAGAATATATGTCTGTTATTTCTTATTTCACATTACACTTTGATCTATGTTGTTGTGTATTCTGAGTTTAGTAATATTACAGGCTTTGAAGAAATATTAACATTCCCCAAATTTCTACCTATATAATAGAGCGTGGCTGTGGAAACACCAGAAAATCTCAGTGTTACATTTCGGTATCATTTTACCAGCTTAAAAATTTGTTTAAATGGGATTATATTGATTTTTCTCGTTAACACAGAAAGAATCAGTATCTTTATAACATTGAGTCTTTTGATATAGAAACAAAGTATAATTTTGGATTAGAATATCATATTCACTTATTCCTATTTGCTAGAATTGTGATTTTTGGGAACCTGATACCAAGGGACTCCAATGATGAATATGTTACTTGGTTCCCAGGGTAACCCTGACAACTCTACTGTGAAATTAAAATTTGACTGTGCTCCTGAACATCGCCATGGTAGCCACTTATTTTTCTCCTCTTTTTGTTTTCTAATTTTTAAAATTCCAACTTTTGTTTTATATGCAGGGAGTACATGTGCAGGGTTGTTACACGAGAATATTGCATAATGCTGAAGTTTACGGAACATATCCCATCACACAGGTAGTGAGCATAGTACCTAATAGGTACTTTTTTGACCCACATCTCTCTCCCTCCCTCCCCCTTCTAGGAGACTGCAGTGTCTATTGTTCCCATGTTTATGTCTATGTGTGTTCAATATTTAGCTCCACTTTTATGTGAGAACATGTGATATTTGCTTTTCTGTTCCTGTGTTAATCACCCCCAGTTATGGGGCCTTCTTGAAGGCCAGAACCTAAGTCCTAGTAGGACCTTTTGTGTTTCTCCAAATCTGCCTCCAGCTTGGCAAGATTTACAAACAGTATTACCAATTATTCACTCGTTTTACAACTCTTGAGAGTGTCTTTAATCATGGGATAGGGTCCATGAGAGCCCATGGCTTCCCAGAACTTTGGAAGCCTAGATACAGATGCATTTGATCATGATACAGACGACGATCTGATGACCAACAGTAGCCAGGAAAACAAATATTAAGTGAACACTCCGTATTCCTTATCTACACCTATTTGTTTTAGTTTTATGTTGTTTATATGTTTTATTGAGTAGTTTTAGTTTCCTTTGGCTTATCATTGTTTAACGTAATAAAAATATAAGTATGCTATACAATTTACACAGTGTACAATATTGTCTAACATTACATTTTGTTATATTTTAATGTGAATAAAATATTGCATCATATGTGTATTGTAAATATTTTTTTAATTTTTATCTAACTTTTTATATTATTTAACTAGTGCCTTTACACTTTTGTAAGATGTGTGTACTGGAATAAAAATTAGACTACAGTATTCCAAATGCACCACACACACACACAAATCAACACAAAAAGCATATCCTCCTGGATGAGGAGGGAATATAATTCTGAGGGATTTCTGGGCACCCTATTTTTACAAGTAGTTTCAAGTTCTCTGGAATCTGGATTTAGTACAGGTAAATTTGACAGACAAAGCAAATTGGGCCAGTCTTCCAGCAAAAGTGATCTGACAGCTGAAGAGGTGTTCCAAAGAGCAGATTGGTATTTGGATGCAGAGCTAGAAAAGAAAATGGGACCAGGCGGTGAGTGGAAACAGCGGTTTTGTGATATGGAGAATAAATGGTTAAATCGTATTTTTTGGACATTTTGTGTGTGTTGAGGAAAATAATTCTCTCATTAATCTCTAATCTTCAAAAGTTCTGAAGTTGGAATTCTCAGTGCTTTTGTGTATGTGTAATTGTGTGTGTATATATATGATGTTGTGTATGATTATATGAGTATGTATGCGTGTGTGTATTAAATACAACTCTATGCTGCTGCCACCACCAAGGTAGCTTAGCTTATTCAGGTTACACAGTGTATATTAAAGATGTATATTTAATAAAATTTACCATCAAAAAAGACTACCATATTCATATTTTCTTATATGTCTTTGAGAATAGTACTAATGTTTTCTTAAGTTAGGTCCTACAGGTTGTTGCACTTTATTTTGAATTTGGTTTTTTAATGAAAAATCTTTTCTAAATATTTATATTCCCATTATATTTTCTAAAATTACTATTAATATTTTATTAGCATTGTAGTCAACTATCACTATTAATTTTTTTGTTTCTGTTTTCTTTGATTTCTTTGTATTTTCCAGTATATATTAATTTCATCTACAGTTAACATCTCAGTAGAATCTTTTCCCATGCTAATAACTTTGTTTTCTTTCTTCTCTCTAACTGCTGAGATTAGTAGGTCTAATTAACAGTGTTTAACTGTGGTGACAATGTCCTGGATAATTTTTATTTTCCAGGACATGTTTTTTGTAGCAACATGTTGAAAGTCTCAAATTTCCAATGGATTTGCAATTTAGAGGGCTGGATTTTATTACTGTTTCTTCTTTTTACTCTACTTTTAGCAGACTTATATAGATATAACTGACATATAATAGACCATATATTTAGTATACAATTTAATAAGTTTTGATGAATACATATACCCATGAATATATCCACCAAAACCAAAAAAATGAATACTCCTATCACCTCCACAAATTCCTTATATACTTCGATAATCTTTCACTCTTTCTCCTACCCTTCTCCTTAGCACACTTTGCTCTAGCAAAAATTGATCTACTTTCTCTCACTAAAGATTAGCTTTCATCTTCTAGTATTTTATATAAATGCAGTCCTACTCTATATATTCATTTTTGTTTAATCCATGCTGTGAATGTACTGGGAAGGAAAAATTCTATTTTCTCTATTCATTTTAAATTATTCACTGGAGGCCCTGTACATTTGATTAAGAAAGGACAGATTGACAAGAGAAAAACCAAAAAAAAAAGTATTAACATGCATTATGGTAGTATTAAAAGATGAGTAATTGAAAGGATTGGCTAGAACTTGGCCTTACATACCAACTTAACAAAAGAATGGCAAGTTTTTAGAGAAAAGGGAGTTTATGATTTCGAGGGCAACAAACTGTGGGAAGATAAATATTAATATATGCGGTGATGGAATGGAAACTGATTAGGTTACCTATGAAGGTCCATACGGCCCTGACTTTCTGTTCTTTTTATGACCATAAAACTTCCCTGAGCTAGGATATTTATGGCACTCCTCATTTTTCAGAAGTTTCTGCTTTTAGTAAGATAAGGGAAGCTCTGAGAAAACTTTTTTCTGTATCTGCTGATTCTCATTTGCCTGTAGCTTAAAATAATTGTTATGCCAACATGGCATATTTTAGCACGGTGATTTTGATCCCCTACAAGTCCATTCAGTTTTTTCTTCTTTTTTTCATTAAGATGTATTCCATTGTATGGATATAACACAATGTGTTATCAATTCACTTTTTGATGGATATTTAGGTTGTTTCTAGTATTTAACTATTACAAACAAAACTGGTACAAACATTTATTTACAAGTATTTATAGAAATCTATGCTTTCATTTCCTTTGGGTAAGTATCTAGGAGTAGAATGGCTTGGTAACATGGTACGTGATATTTAAAGTTTTAAAAAATTCTAAACTATCTCCCCATGATTGTACAGAGTTCAATTCTTCCACATCCTTACTATCATCATTTATGATGTTTTTTTTTTAATTTTATACATTCTAAAAGGTTTGTGTTAGTATGTCATTGTAGCTTTAATTTGCAGCTTTTTAATGACCAGTGATGTCAAGCATCTTGTCATGTCCTTATTTGCTGTAATAAATCTTGGAAACATCACTTCAGTATCAAGGGAAATGGAGAGGAGTCAACTTACAAGATCAAAGAGATCAGTTATGAGGCCATAAGAATGCAGGCATGAAGTAATGCATATCTGAGTTAAACAAAAAGGATAAAAGGGCTTTAGTGCAAAAAACAGAATAGATACAGAAGATATTATCACATTTTGTTACACTTTCTGTCTGAAGTACACAATTCTTATTTGGATTGTTTTATATAAAATGTATTTATGAAATAGCAATTTCATGTTATTTATAAATTTTGTTATAGTACCTTTCAGGCTCGTGTGAGCTTAGAAACTCACTCACTTTAAGTATAGCTCTTCTAATGGTTATGGAACCCCCAATTTTATTATGACATAATATACCTTTCATATTGCCCATAAACTTATCACCAGATACATTTTTAATTGCTTATATGTGGACACTTGAATTCTTCCTGATTCTCTCATTCACCCCACTTAAAAATGTTGCTTAAATGGAATTGATGTTATTCATAAATGGCTTGATGAATCCAACAAAGATACTTTTCTGATATCATATTATCCCAAATTATTTTAATATTCTCAAAATAATATATTCCAGATTTTTTCCTCGTTAAATCAGTTTGAATAAAAATCACTGAAATACTCCTAAACAGTTACGAAATGTTAAGCCGGATCAATATGCGAAGTCAATAGTATTTAATTCATAGATTCAGTTTTAGTTCTTTCTTTGAAGGAAAACATATGTACTCATTTTGACAGCACCATCTCTGTATCTTTCTACCACGATGAATGATTAGCATTTTTTCTCTGATTTTGAAGTAATCTGAGATACAGCTAATCCAGAATATGAGACTTAATCCCATACTATGGAAGCTAGGCACTCTTGTATATCTTCAGCTATATTGAGATTTATTCTTCCACCATACTATTTTAGTGAGAAAATTATTTTATTTGCCAGAGAAGATAATCCCCTATAAAAGGAATAAAGTAGTGTCTGTCATATGATATTACATATAATATTATTTCACCATTTGCCAAAAAGAATAATACTTTATTCATTTTTCAGTCCAAATGTAGTTTATGAGTTTTAGTAATTTTCACAAGCTTCTAATTTAGACCTTATGACTCCACATAGTTATCTTAAAAACTCATGTGACTCATCTATGTGTTTTTGTTTTTACCTTTTATTTCTATCATTTAAATATGCACTTTGTAAACTTTAAGTTCAGTGAGACTTGTCCTTGCAATCACTCTTTTTATCTTCTCATTTTCTTCTTCATTAATAGCTTATGATTTCTATGTAAAAATTTTGTTTATGAGAAATTCCCAATAATATTGAATCATATTCTCTGAAGTATCATAAATGGAATCAACAAGTTAATGACACAAAATATTGTATAGTCATTCATTAATCTTAATCCTCTTGTAAGATGATAATTACAGCTGATCAAAATCAGATGCTTGCTTTTCAAGCAAAGTAAGAATGTTTTCAGAAGAAAGTTGGTGTAGGTAATTGAGTATAATTTCAGCCAATTAATTATCTGCAATTGGAGAGCAATAGAGAGCTTCATACTTTAAATATGCAGAATATTATCCCTTACGGATTTGAGGGAGAGATAGACACTTATTTGAATATTTCATTGGTTTAAGTAATTTGATGGGAGCGTCATTTAATTAGATAAGAAGACACATCTCAATATGATGTCTATTTTTCTTCATTTTCTTTTCTTTCCTTTCTTTTTCTTTCCTTTTGTTTGTTTTGCTTTTTCTCTTCTGTTTTACTCTTTTATTTTTTCTCATTTAACAAGAATGCAACAGAAAATTGTTTTAATTTTCAGGAATGAAATAAAACTATTGAATAATAGTTCAAAATCAAGTGAGGTATAATAAATAGTAGACCATTATTTCTTCTATTATGTACCTCAATTCCCAGACTTCTCAAAATATTATCACACCAATAAAGCAGAATGAAAAAGTTGTTTTTGTAGGCTGACACAATGAACATAAAAAGGCATTTTTAAAAAAGTTTTGATTTTAGATTTTGTTTTCTTTTATATCTAAAGAAAAAGTTCAATTGAATTTTCACATTAAACACTTTCAAATTTTCACATTTATGAATGTTATAGTCCTGCTGAATAAGAATTTCATCAATTTAAAAATGTTTATATAATGTTCTCTGTTATTGAGCAGTAGCACAAATACTAAGCTACACACAACAGCCCATGCTCACATATAGATCCTAACTGATTAAAATTTAGGTAAATAAACAACTAGATTGTAATTGCAGATACAACCAAATAAACTGATCATTACTTCACAATATCATAATTGTTAGCATGCTGTTATCTTACATTTTAACTATTATTTATCTTCAACTTCAACTTACTTATGGAGTGTTAGGAAATACAATTCTTATCAATAGACCCAGTTTTAAAGTTGCATGATTTTAGCATACTTCCTTTAATTGCTTATGAAGTACAGGCACTTTAGAAACACAAAGATAATTAGGTCACATTAGTGTATAGTCCTTCTCAAATAAAGATGTGATCCAGCTCCAGAGACAAATTTGTAAATTTCTGCCTGTATTCCAAGGTTAAGGAAAATTAGCTTTATATCAAACATATATATATTTAAATAAACACCTTAATTAACAAGTAGAAGTGGAAAAAATGAAGTGAGGCAGGGGATTGAGAAGCAGACTGAAGGGACATGACAATGACGTGAAATGAGCTGTTTATGGAACTGCTAATCCCCCTGAACTACTGATTGATACAGGCCTATAGCGTTTCTTGTTTGTAAGCTTCCTCCTCAATGGAGGTATATTTGTGTTAACTGATGCTGCTCTGAGTTTCTGATGACCTGCAAGGTTAAAAGCTAAACCTTTTCATGGTCCTTCACCTGGATTGTGGCTTAAGTGTCTCTAAGTAAGCTTTTAGACATGATAGTTGCCCAGGTGACTGGAGGCAGTCACTGGAAATTGCCAAGGACAAACTGTTCTGTTTAACTGGGTGTTGTGAAAAGGACTGTTTCCCTATGAGGATATCACTAATTTAAAATAAATGTGTATTGTTACATGATAAATAAATTGTGTGACATTTTAACATTCTAAAGAGACTTTGAGAAATTAGAGTGTATTTTGAACATCATTATGTGAACTGAATAATTTTTCATTCTCCAATATTTTGAGGAGATGTTCTAGTAATTCTTTGTTTCCTTTATTGTTTATATTCAGGCAATATGGATGCTTACTGAGATCATAAACCTAATTTTTGCATGGCTTTTTTTTTCTTTAATCAGGGACCAGACTTCATCTCTTAGTATCAACAAAACATTCAGAAAATGGGTAGAAACTAAAGGATGCTAGGTAGTGCCAGACACAGCTATGATAATGCCCTGAAAATGATCTTGTTAGGATTCTATCAGCACTGCTAGACCCACAACTTCGCTGCTTTCCAGTGAATTATCTCTGGCAGTTAATGTTGCTGCTGAGAGCAAGGAAAACAAACTCTATGCTCCCTTTTATCATGAGAGACAGTCCTTATTTCCCATGTCTGGGATCTTTCCATTAATAGGAAAGATTTTTGAGATTTTATAACTATAATTTTCATTTAGCCAATCTCTATTGAAGATAAAAGAGAATATCTTGAACAAACTTCAGTGTTTCCTGAGCTTGATGTTTCACTACAATCATGACATTAACTAATAATAATGTACAAGAGGCATTATACAAAATTTAAAACTAATCAAAGATGTCCTTTTTAACACCTTCTTAAATATTTTATCTTATCTTTTCTTATGGTGACATTTGGCAGTCAGCCTTTTATGTTTTATTACTTTGTGTTTATTATCTATGATTCAATGGGTTTTGTGTCTATAAATAACCTAGAATATATTCATATACAGACAATGATTTTATTATTCCCTCAGAATAGTGTTGCTTTATTTATCATCAAATAGAATAGTTTCGAGGGTTAGACGTGGTGGCTCAAACCTCTAATCCTAGCACTTTAGGAGACCGAAGCGGGTGGATCACTTGAGGTCAGGAGTTCGAGACCAGCCTGGCCAACATGGAGAAACCCAGTCTGTACTAAAAATACAAAAATTAGCTGAGCGTGGTGGCGGGCGCCTGTAATCCCAGCTACTCGGGAGGGTGAGAAGAATAACTTGCACCGGGGAGGCAGAGGTTGTAGTGAGCTGCTATCACGCCACTGCACTCCAGCCTGGGTGATAGAGCAACACTCTGTCTCAAACAACAACAACAACAAAACAAAATAAACAGCAACAGCAATAAAAAAGAATAGCTTCATTTTTGCAAGACTGATTTTTCTTTACTAATCTACCAACAGCTATTCATTATCTACTTTATTTTCAGAGTTGGACATGGTTTAAAGAAAAATAAAATGTTCCATGATATATTAGGAGAAAATATAATTGTAGAAAGTTTTACAAATTATACATCAGAGTAGAATTAAACCAAAGTTCTGTACAACTTTGAAATAGGTGTATTATTCTCAGTCTCATCAAACCATTGGTAAAACCGGAATTATGGGTTATATTTAGCATAATTTTGTTAAGATTAAAAGTTATTTAGGTAAGACATTTATCACGTAATGTTCATAGCTAAATCCACATATATAAAACCATTAGGGAATGAAACAAAATTACCTAATATTAAATGTATTTTTAAAATTTTATAGAAATTCTGAGAATAGGAAAAGCTTAACAGCTGAAATGATCAGAAGCTTCATGCAAGATCTAACATGAAGTCACCTATCTAATGAAAGATGTTAAATAGGTATTGAGGATGGTTACTTTAGAAATAGTAGCACTGAAAAGGTCTTGAAATAATTTAGGAGCAAGTTGAGAGAAAGAATACTGAATACTGAATTTGGTTTCAGAACTGTGGACTTTGAAACATAGACGCACATTCAAGTGAAACTGTGTGGCATTTTGTTAGGCCTATTGTGGCTTAGGTCAGAAGATGATACTAGACAAAATGTACAATAGAAAGTCTGGGACCTAGTAGTTTAGATGAGAAGAAAAATTAGAAAAGCAAATTTAGTAGTTTTCAGTATACAAATAATAATTAAAGAAAACATTCTCTGAGGGAAAGGATTTTAAGAAAATGCAGAGGTCTAAAGTAATTTTCAATTCAATAAACCATATTATTTTTGTTATTCTTTTAAGACATGCTCAATATTCCCTTTACAATTATGAAAAATATTCCACTTTTAAAAGGCAAACGTTGTTTCCTTGAAATCATATCTGAAAAACACAAATATAAATCTAATTTCATTTTAGCTAATATACTGGTAAAAAGAAATGCTTCATTTATGAATCAGCTAGCTATATCTTTTCTAATGGAATTTTTCTATCCCAAATACTTTATCCATTTGGTATAACCAATCCTTGAGAAGCAGTAAAGTATCTTTATTTTCCGGTAATGTACACTTTCTAAAAATATCCTGGTTAAAGTAAAAAATATAAAGTAAAAAACAAAAGTAAAGATAAATTGTAGATAAAAGAAAATGTAATGTTTTTCATAACCTTAAGTTATAATTGAAAATGTATTTATAGGCCGGGCACGGTGGCTAACGCTTGTAATCCCAGCACTTTGAGAGGCCGAGGCAGGCGGATTGCAAGGTCAGGAGATCGAGACCATCCCGGCTAACATGGTGCAACTCCGTCTCTACTAAAAATCCAAAAAAAATTAGCTGGGCATGGTGGCAGGCACCTGCAGTCTCAGCTAATCGCGAGGCTGAGGCAGGAGAATGGCATGAACCCGGGAGGCGGAGCTTGCAGTGAGCCGAGATCAAGCTCTGCACTCCAGCCTGGGTGACAGAGGCAAGACTCCATTTCAAAAAAAAAAAAAAGAAAAGAAAAAATACATATGTATATATATACACATATATACATATTTATTTATAAATTGTTGATTGCCAGTTCATGACAGAAAGTTATATCTGATGCAGATGAATTCATTTTCTTACAGATTATTAATCAGTAATCAATTATGATTAGAGATAGTCATATCAGTTGCTTTCCCTTTAGGACAAGTTGTGTATTCAAGATGTAAGTACTGTAAGGATCGATATAATCAAATGTTTTATTCAGTAGTAATTTTTTCTCTAAATTGCACAAATAATTTTATGTTTATGCTGTACACCTAAATATATTTTAAATCACCAAAAAGCTAAGATGGACTCATTTATTATTATTATTTTAGTTATACCATGTATCTTAATATCTTTACCTATTTTCAAGTTTAATCCAAATTCTTAATATTTCTTTTTCTGATATTGAAGATACTTGCCTTAACATATTATTTTAATTATTTTTCTCATCTCATAAACTTAATATATACATTCTCATAAATTTCTTTTCTAGTATTCTTTTTTCTGTTTTTCAAAAATGCCTGTTTTAAGGAAGGAGAAAATAAGACAAAAAGGGTAATGGATAGTATTTACCTTTATATCTCAAATACTTGCACGCGCGCGTGCACACACACACACACACACACACACTGAACCTCCTTGGGTATACAGTTGAATTGTTGTCGCTCAAATTTATTCATCTTTCACTTTGGAAACCAGAGAGCAAGAAACACGATGTAGTCCTGATAGTGAGTAATAGAGTTAGTCTTCCGGTTTTAAACTTTTATGTTTCCAGAGATCTAAAACATGTTAAAAGATCCCAAATTGTATCTTTCTTATTTTAATACCATAATATGTATTTCTGGGAATTCATGCATATTTTTTCACATTTCAAACCATGATCAGTTTACTTAAATTTATTGAGCCATAGATCGAGGAGAATTTTTTCAGATTTAATCACACCTAAATATATTTTTCTTTTTTCAAATAGTACTACTTGGATTATCCCAATTAAATGTCCTAACTATATGAAACCTCTACTTTGTGATCACTGATATTAAAACTTGCTCTTTTTTTCCATTTAAAAAATATGAGAAAAATTCAATGAAATATTCAAATATGGTAGTGTCACAAAGATTACTCCACAGTTGCTAGGCAGCATTGGGTAGCTCAATTTATAATTGCTTAGAATATTTTTTCATCTGCTGATGTCTAGAAGTCTAGACTGGAATATAAAGGTAGTTTGTAGTGTCAGTATACAGGAGAACGTGTAGGAAAATAAAAAATTGAAAACAGGAAGATTGAGTATTCTACTAACTGTACTTAGATTAAGCAAGATAAGCAGAAATTTAATTGTAAAATGCCATGATTTTGATCATAAAATTGATTATACTGAACTACCTCCCTGAATAGACCCTTTGTTGGTCTGTCCTCACACTGCTCATAGAGACATACCCTGAGACACAGTAATTTATAAAGGTATGAGGTTTAATGGCTCACAATTCCACATGGCTGGGGAGGCCTCACAATCATGGCTGAAGGCAAATGAGGAGCAAAGTAATGTCTTACATGGTGACAGAAAGAGTGCTTGTGCAGGGGAAATTCCATTTATCAAACCATCAGATCTCGTGAGACTTATTCACTACTATGAAACCAGTATGGTGGAAACTGCCTCCATGATTCAATAGTCTCCACCACGCCCTGCCCTTAAAACATGGGCATTATCACAATTCAACGTGAGGTTTGGGTGGGGACATAGCCAAACCACTTCTGACCCATCTTTCTTTAGGCCTATATTGAAAGGACAAATGGATGAAACTTATTGCCTTAAATACTGTAACAAGGAGAAGTGATATCCTTCACTTTCCTGTACCCTATACCCAAAGACCCATGAGATAAATATATTTACACTCTCAATATAAGAAACTTATATTTTTTATGTGAGTTTTGTGGACAACTGGTTTGATTTTATTTATGAACACTGGAAATTACATAACTAAGTCTGACTCATTTCGCAGAGACTACTAGAGAGCATAAAACAAAATTTGTTATGATCTGTTCAAATACTGAGGAAATTACATCATCAATATTTGTGTTATCATCAATTCTGGTTTCTTCTAATCATATTTCATGTTTTCTATCATCTTTCTTTTTTTCTCTCTCTCCTGCTTTTCTCAGACACTCATTTCAAATGTTAATCTATTTTATGGTGGTGTTTATATTTAAGCAAACTCTAAGTTCTTTTTGTTATTCACTGAGGTAATCATATGTAAACAAGAAGAACTTGCTAACACATTGAGTAATGTTTGGAACACTAAAAGAGTGTTATTAAGATGGTTGGCAAATATACACAAATATTTATAAAACAGAAAAAGGGAGATAAGAGGAATCTAATGTACCATAATGGGGTTTCAGAGATAGAAACTGCTGTTAGCTAGGGTAAATCAAGTGGGGTGGAAGAGTTCAAAGAAGTCTTCATTATAGTGAGGGCATTAGACCTGACCTTTAAGGAGTCTAGACTTTAAATCAGTGCTGGGCTATATGAAATATAATGATTGTATGTCTATTGAGGTTTCAAGTGAAATTACTTCTAAAATTTTAAACTTCCATTTCTTATAATAGCAGCCTGTCCAAATATTTTATGTTAAGTAAAAAAAATAAATTTCCCTTCACTGATTTGATAGGGTAACTTTCCTAACATCAGCAGATTTTAGGAAGGTTTATTTTGTTCAGGTTTACTAAGTAACTCTGTCTAACATTTACCAATTTACATGTCAGGCATGCCATTCACTATGAGAAATGAAAACATGATTTTAAAAAACCATTAAAAATCACATAGTGAATTACAGAATATTTCATGTGTATTATCTTAAAGAAATACTTCGATTACAATAACTCAAGTGAATAAAATATGAACTTATAGGGAAAAAAAACAAACACAGGCAAAACTTCAAAACCCAAAACCCCATGATCTTATCCTGTTACAATTATTGTACAAGTATAAAATAAGGAGAAAATAAGAAGCATCCGTGTTTTTCTTATTTATTCATACAGAACATCAGATCTCAGAAATTAAGAGGATAAAGTATCAAAATAAAAAAGTAAAAAACAAAAATCAGTAACCATCTGCAAAAGCAAAGACTTTCATTCTGGAAAGCACTGTGACTGCCGGTGATAATCATATCGATCTTATTTGATCTTTATACACTTTACTTTTTAAAATACATTATCAAATGTGTTATATTTAAATACACTATCAAATGTATCAAAAGACAAGAAAACGTAATCTCAGGATAGGAAGAACTGCATTTGTGGCTTAAACTCAATGAACTATTTACACAAAGATAAAATTTAAATAAACATACAATAACTATTTATGTTGTTTTATTTTTAGTTTTAGAAATGAAGATGTAAACTTTTTTGGTGTCCAACAAATTCCTTTGTACTTATTAAAGGCTGTAACCAAAAACAAAATAAAATGAAAATGCCATAAACAAAGCAGCGTGAGAGAAGGAAAGAATTGGATTTGAGATGTTTATGTTCTAAGTCTTTAGGATATTAGAGTTAAATATTACTGTATTTTAACTACTGTTTGTCTCTCTCTCATCCACTTAATTGTGTATTGAGCAAAGTATTGTCATTTTTGCTATTTAAACTTTGTGTCTAAAACAATGTCTGATAAAAAGTTGCTAAATATTGATGAATAAATAAATTTTAGGTACAAAATCTATCTCATAGCAATTAGCTTTCAGAACTGAAAGTCTCTTGGAAATCATAATGTATTTGTGAAAAAAAATTGCACTTACTCTATAAAGTATTTGAAAACCAAAAAAAAAAAAAAAAAAAACAGATTTTCTTTCTCACTTCAATTTACTTAATTAAATATTTATTCTAATTTAGAGAAATAAGGGATGCCTTTAAGCTATATTTGACTTTTATGAGGGACTTTGTGGTGTCATTAACATGACAAGTAAGTGGCAAGTTCTAAAGAAAGAAAAGCATGATTTAAACAAGAATTTCTAGAAGTTGTCTCTCTGCTTATTTTATGATTCTTTATAAAATCAGACTCCAAGGCTGAAATCAAGCTGTTTCCATTTTATCTTGAACAAAAATGATCTACCAAAATATTTTAACTGCATTGATAATGATATTATTTACCTACTCTATTTACCTGAACTAAATTACCTGCCTAATACTTGTTTGACTTTTCCTTTTTTTAAGAGAAAATATTTAACTTTCGGTTAACCTTTTTTACATTTTACATTTTGGGTACCTTTCACCCCACAATAAATGGTAGTTGCCCAGGAAAAAGCAAAGCTATGTAAATTTACATCCATAAAATTGAATATATATATAAAAGTAATAAAGCAATAATTTTTATTTTGAATAACTCATTTATGTGGGAAATTAAAAATTAATGTTGTTACATAGTCTTATTAAATATCTTTTCAGTATCGCTATGCATAATTTAATTAATTTATGCAGTTTTTCTTTAAATTGTGATGATCAATTTACTTAATCAAACAGTTGGTAAATTTATTTCTACTACTCTGGTTGCTCAGATGTGCATGCAGTCTTTAATGGGTCTAAACCAGATAGATGAGCAAAAAATTCCACTCAGAAGTTAGTGAATCCAAATTTCTTATCTTTTACATTATATTGGATGATGACATCTGACCTCACATTCTAAATCAGAGTATATAGCTACTAGACTATAATATCTATGAAAAAATAATTTATATCTGAATATCTAGCTATAAAGAAACCTCCATGATCAGATTATTTCACTGATAAATTCTAACAAATATTTAAGAAGGAAATAATGGCAATACTTTATAAATATTGAAGAGAAGGAAGAATATAGACGAAGAGGAAGCACTTCCCTGTTTATTGTATGAAGTAAGTTTTACACAGATATCAAACCAGACTAAGTAATTAGAGACCAATATCCTCATGAACACAGACACATGAAAGCCCAAGAAAATACTAGAAAATCAAACCAACCATATGTATTATGAAAATATAATACATATGACCATGTATAATTTGTTCTATAAATGGAAGACTTTTTCTAATATTAGTAAACTAATCAAGAAAATTCACCAGTTTAACAGAAAGAAAAGCAACTGGATCATCTCAATACAAGCTGAAAAGCTTTAAGTAAAAATTAGCATCCATTTAGGCAAACAAGAAAGGTAATGTTTTCAACCTGATCAAGAGTATCTATAAAGAAAAACCTTATAAATAACATTATTTAAAATGGTGCATGATTGCAGAGTTCCTCTGTGATCAGGAACAAGGCAAGAATGATTTGTCACATCAACCTTATTTAACATTGTTTTGGAGGTCTCAGTGCAATAAAACAAGGAAAAGAAATAACAGGTGCAAACATTTTAAAAACGGAAATAAAACTTACTCTATAAGCAGACAACGTGGTCATTGTTGTAAAAGTCTCAATGATTATCAATAAAGATACAAGAACTCTGTGAGTTTAGCAAAATTTCAGGATAAAAGATCAATATACAAAATTCATTCATATATCTATAATTAACCATTAAAATTAAAATTTAATATAAGACTTTTTTACACTAGCGTCATGAAACATAGAAACATTAAGGTATACCTTTTAGAAAATACAAACAAGATCTGCATGCTGAGAACTTCTGAATAAAGAAGTCAAAGAGAGCCTAAATATATGGGAAGATATGCCATGTTATTGGATTGAAAGACTCAATACTATTATGAAGTAATATCTCTAAACTTATCTATACATTCAAGGCAATCACAAGTACAATCTCAGCAGAAATTCTTGGTAGAAATGTCCAAACTGATTCTAAAATGTATATAAAGAAAGAGAACTCAAATAAAAAAAGCAATTTTGAAAAAGAACAAATCTAGAGGGTGAACTCTACCCGTTTTCAAGAATTACTCTAAAACAGTAGGTAGTGTAGCATTTGAGAAATGCAAGACATAGATCGTTGAAAAAGAATAGAGTACAGAAATGGATCCACACTTATATAGACAATATATTTTCAATATAGGTATGAAAATTATTCAATGAAGAAAGAATAAATTGGTTTCTAATGAATGGCACTGGAAAAACTGTACAACCATATGCAAAAAAATAAATCTTGCCAGATTTTGCACAGTATTTAAAAATTAAGTCACCATGGGTTAGGCAAAGATTTTGTAGATATGACACTGAGGCAATGAACCAATAACAGCAACAAAAATTAAACTTTAAAAATTAAGAAAATCAAAACTAAGTTACATGAAATTAAAATTTCACATGGTCTTTGCAAATTAAATATATTATAAATAGACAAAGTTATATATAATGACATACACATTATACAATCACATTTTTTTTATATATAAGCTGTAGAATCACAGTTTTTTTTTTTTTTTTTTTGAGGTGGAGTCTCACTCTGTCACCTAGGCGGGAGTGCAGTGGCGTGATCTCCGCCCACTGCAAACTCCACCTCCTGGGTTCACGCCATTCTCCTGCCTCAGCCACCCGAGTAGCTGGGACTACAGGCACCCACCACCACGTCTGGCTAGTTTTTTGTATTTTTAATAGAGACAGGGTTTCACCATGTTAGCGAGGATGGTCTCAATCTCCTGACCTTGTGATCTACTAGCCTTGGCCTCCCAAAGTGCTGGGATTACAGGTGTGAGCCACCGCACCTGGCCTGTATAATCACACTTATAGTATATACAATCCATATATAGTCAGCTACGTAAATGTGTTTTAAATGCATAAATGTATTTATTTAACTACATACATGAGTATGTTATATAGTTATATATTAGGTATTTGAAATTATATAACAGATTATATATTACATATATGATTATTATATTTATTACATATATTCTGTATTATACAATAACATTACATCAAGTATGTCACATATATAATTATGTATACCTATATGCACATTTTTCTTTGTGTCCTTATTATACGTGTACATCAATGATTGAAAAGTTCCTTTCATTTAAAGTTTCAAATTTTTACATGTAAAGCAATATATATGCATATTTTAATAAACAGCATAGGAGAATGGCGTAAACCTGGGAGGCAGAGCTTGCAGTGAGCTGAGACCTGGCCACTGCACTCCAGCCTGGGCAACAGAGCGAGACTCCATCTCAAAAAAAATAAATAAATAAAATAAACAGCACAATTTTATTTCTCACAATTCTAGAGCCTGGAAGTTAGAGATCAGGGTGGCAGCACGGTCAGGCTCTGGTGAGGACTCTTCCGAGTTGCAGACTGCAGACTTCAGGTTGTATGCTCACCTGGCAGAGATCAGGGGAGTGCTCCATTTATGCTCACCTGGCAGAGATCAGGGGAGTGCTCCATTTTTGTTTTGTTTTTTTTTTTTTTAATAAAGTCAGTAATCCTAATCATAAAAGCTCCACCCTCAGGTCCTAATTAACTCCCATCTCCTAATACCGTTACATTGAGGGTTAGAATGTCAACATGTGCATTTTGGGGAGAAAAACATTGTCTATTGCAACTCCCAAGATTTTGTTACAAAAACAGCAGTGATTTTGTACATTCTTGGTCTGTCCTGTGTTTCCTTCCTTAGTCTCTGTCTTTGTCTCTGTCTCTGTCTCTTTCTCTCTTGTTTCTCTCTGTGCCTCTCTGTTGTACTTTTCAAACTGAGGTTGTGAGCTCCAATGTTATAAAGTGCCCTGTACAGAGGCTTACATGCCAGAGAACCGAGGGAGTGCCTAGGCCAACAGACAGGGAGGAACTCAGGTAGCGAGAAATTCAGTCCACACTGAATCCTGCCAATACTCACATGAACTGAAGCTCCCCCAGTGCAGGTTCATTTGAGACCACAGTCCCAGCCTCCTCAGAGAACCTGAGCCAGAGACACCCAGCTAAGCTGGTGCCCAGATTCCGGGTCACACAAATTGTGAAATATTAAGTAGTTGTTGTTTAAAGATGCTAAGCTTTGGGGTGATGTTGTCAAAGAAGAGCAGATCACTAACCTCATCTCCCAGGGCCCAGGATCCTTCCTTTCAAGTCCTGCTCCCCACCCTCAGAATCTCTACAGCCACACTGCCCCCCTTTCTCCCTTCTTCTGCCAGACTCACTTTCAATTGTGAGTGTCTGTGCCAGGGGTGGCTTCTCTTTGACACTGTTTCCAGAGTTGTGCAAGATGACTCTCTACTGTCATTTTGATCATGACATAAACGTCATCTCAGTGAGGCATTTGTGTCTCCTCCCAAGCAGTGACTCCTTAACCCTCTCTCCCAACATAATCTTCGTTTTTACGTATAAATCAATAGTTTAGTCTTACTGTTTCTATTTAATATTTACTTCCTCATTAGTTTTATATCTTTATTGTTTTCTTCTGAATTCTAGAAGGGCATCTATGTTTTTCTTTTGTATCTTCTGATTTAAATTTGCCAGTATGAAAACTAAAGACAACCACAACAATATTCTTCAAAGAAGATGAATATACCAATTTAATAAAAGAAAACACCATAAAAAGGTAAAACCAAGATAGCAAATTTGGGAGGTGGAAAAGTTTGTTTGTTTGTTTATTTGCTTTGAGACAGAGTCTCACTCTGTTACCCAGGCTGGAGTGCAGTGGCGTGATCTCAGCTCACTGCAACATCTGCCTTCCGGGTTCAAGCGATTCTCCTGCCTCAGCCTCCTGAGTAGCTGGGACTACAGGTGTGTGTCACCACGCCTGGCTAATTTTTTGTATTTTTAGTAGAGACGGGGTTTCACCATGTTAGCCAGGATGGTCTCGATCTCCTGACCTCATAATCCACCCGTCTCGGCCTCCCAATGTGCTGGGATTACAGGCATGAGCCACCATGCCTGGTCTGAAAAAGTTCTTTTAAATATGGGTCAAAGGTCTCACTTCTAGAGTGATGGTCAAAAATGTTGTTTTTACTTTGATAATGTTTTTACTTTGATTCTCAAAGAAATATTGATTTTATAGTAAATATCTATACAAACTGAATCCCAATAATAGTTGAAGTTTCTTTCTTAGTATTTAAGTGTAGGAATATTTATCCATTCTCTTAATATATTTTTCTAAATAATTTAGTCAGAAATTGCTAGACCATGTTAAAAAGTTGAAAAAAACATTTAAAAGGTTGATATTCAATTCAGGTTCTTAATTCTGAATTTTAATGCTACCAGCAATTTGATCCATGTTTTGTTATTTTTTATTTTATAAAATTTATTTATTATTTATTTATTTTTTGAGACGGACTTTCGTTCTTGTTGTCCAGGCTAGAGTGCAGCAGTGCGGTCTCAGCTCACTGCAATCTCCAACTCCTGGGTTCAAGCAATTCTCTTGCCTCAGCCTCCTAAGTAGCTGGGATTACAGACACGTGCCACTACACCCACTAATTTTTGTATTTTTAGTAGAGACAGGGTTTTGCCATGTTCACCATGGTGTCTCGAACTCCTGACCTCAAGTGATCCGCCCGCCTCAGCCTCCCAAAGTACTGGGATTACAGGTGTGAGCCATCACACCCGGCCCTTTATTTTTTATTTTAATTTTATATACATATGCATTTTTATTGTCTTAAATACAAATAGTTTGCATGAAGAATTTTAATTCCTACATATATACATAAATAAGCATGGGTTAGCATTTCTCCTGTAGTATACCTTCCGGCATTAAAACTTCACAGAATGTACATATCACATTGTATCACCAAAAATCTGCCTCAATACATTTTAATCAGCTAATATGCCATCACTAATATGTTTACTGTATAAGGCAAACTAAGGAGGATACTATACTATCCATGCTTTTATGGGCACACTTTATTTAGCATGGTTGGATAATTAATATAAATCTGATAGTGAAATTACATTGAGATATCTTTTGTAGGATAGTGGGGCCTGAGGTAAATAGTATAATACTCATGCCAGGAAGTGGTTACGTTTTTGCCTTTGCTAGGCCTTTATTGTGGAATGTTGTGTCAATCTAGTTAGGAGCTAAACAGGGTTTGGATAGTGTTGTTTCTATGAGTACCCTAATGAACTGCAGGCTCAAATATCTACAGAATCACCTTAAGTTTGAAACAAGGGTGGCCGTAAGGATGGTTGGCTTGCAGAGTGTGTTTTTCTCGATATCTGCTGACTCTTGGCTTTAGGTCATATATTTTCCTCTGTGCCTCAGAGAAGATCTCTTTCCATGCTCTTGACCATTCCCTTAACAGTAGACTGCTGTTCTCTGTTTCTCAATGCTCTTTACCTGGTTTGATAAGGGTGTTGTTCTCGCTTCCAGTTTGGACTCCATTATAGCAGGTGCTGTGTCCCTGGGTCTCAAGGGCATGGTCTTCTCAGTGATTTTGTCCCAACCCAGGGGCAGGGAGACCCTCCTAGTGGTCCAGGTCCAAAATATATTTCTACCCATTCTCCAAGAGAAATTTTTTTTCTTTGTTTGTTTGTTTATTTCTATTTCATTCCCCTAGCTTCAGGTCTCCATCTGTGTCCCAAGGACACCAGATTTGTTATCTTTTCCCAGCATCCTAAGGCCTTTGCTCTGTGGGGGAGCAGGTGAGATATTGTACTTTTCATTCTTTTCCACTAAAACTGTCTCATAAGGGAGGGCTTCTCAAAACTCTCCACCCAGTCTGCAGTTCTATGCATGAGAACTCGTGAGTGGGTGCAAATTCCCCTGTGCCTTTGGGTCCCAGAGTTCCCACACTTTCATGATTGCCCACACTCAGCCTTTAGCAATTCATTACAGATTTCAGTGGCATTCTCCTTACTGGCTTGCATGGCATTGATGCCCATCTGCCTCAAGTACACAAGAGCTGATGTCCTGTAACTCTTTGGGTTCTTCTGGATTTATTCAGATTTTGAGTTAATAGTTTTACAGTAACTCCAACTGTCAAATGGGTTCAAGAAAAGTTGTATCTTTGAAGAGTATTCACCTGTGTTCTTATAAATGTGGTCGCCTTATGTCCTTTCCAACTTTCTAAATTTTGTGCAGCAGGCAGAATCTAGACATTTTGAAGCATAAATAAACTACTTTTTGAAAAATCTTGTTGCCAAATTAACCTATCAAAAAAGTAGAAAGTCCTAACAATTCTGTATTTGTGAAAGATGCTGATATATTATTTCCATTAAAGCATGTCTTGATGTGGTGAGTTTTCAGTCTTGTGTCAGCAATCTAGTTCCTATCCAAAGCACAGTATTAGATGTTTCTAGGATCTTTTTTTGAGTAAGAGTGAAACAATTCATTAGGTTCATGTATTACATTACAAGTGACATGTAACATGGATTTTTTTCTCAATTAGGATTTCTTTTTTTTTTTGGAGACGGAGTCTCAATTTGTTGCCCCAGGCTGGAGTGCAGTGGCGCGATCTCAGCTCACTGCAACCTCTGCTTCCTGGGTTCAAGCAATTCTCCTGCCTCAGCGTCCCAAGTAGCTGGGATTACAGGTGTGCACCACCATTCCCTGCCAATTTTTGTACTTTTAGTAGAGACATGGTTTCACCATGTTGACTAGGCTTGTCTCGAACTTCTGACCCCAAGTAATCCACCCACCGCTGTCTCCTAACGTGCTGGGATTATAGGGGTGAATCACCAAGTCCAGCCAGGATTTCTTTTAATATAATTTGAGTACTACAGTGCAAACCTAAAATGAACCCCAACTATTAGTCTGACATCATATTGTAGCTATAGATCTTCGCATATTCTGGGGAAAATAATTACAATGCTAGTATTGTTACACTTGTCTTGTATATTCTGAAAACATCAAAGAAGTTTATTAACAACATACAATGTCTTCACGATGGCTTATTCTCTCATTTTAATAGAACACTTTTCCATTTTTTTCATCAAGAGTTTAATAAATTGAGACTTTTGCACCCAGTAGAAGGGCACATATTCTTTATGAGGTAGTGATTGTAGAAAGGGAATATTATTCATTCGTTTATTCTCCCTAATGCAGATACGGCATTATGTAACATACTGATAGGTTAGAATGGTCATAAAAATCTCAAAATGTGGTAAATATGAATTTTAGAGCTGGACAATGTTTCTTCATTCTGTTGGTTGCCATTGGCTTAGAAAACATTTGAGTTAAATGAGCAATTGAGACCACATTTTGTGCCCAAAAACTTATGTTTCTATAAATAATTGCTTATATGGATGAATACAAAAAGGGGTTTTGGAAGATGATTGCTGTAATCTTGATTGAAGAATTAAAAAGGTCCACGTCTTGGAGATGCTTACTCAGAGAGACTGCTTCGTTACTTTTGAAACATTTATACTTGAATTGATTTCAAATGTACTTTTAGTAACTGCTATTTAAGTAAAAATATTATTCCATTTAGATTTTATGTGTGAAGAAAAGAGAAAGTAAGTGTTTAATCCCTGTTTCATCGATAACTTACTATCTTTGTTAAAACCTTCACAGAATTAGAATTAAAAATTAGTTTGAATCTGGTGAACACCCAGGTCTATGAAGTTTTACCAGTTAACTTTAATAGTATAGCAATAACCTTAGAGAAATTTGGAAAAAAAAAAAAAAAAAAAAAAAAAAAAAAACAAGTTTCTAAGCTGGTTTTAGAATTCTCAATTTATTTGTCAAAGAAATATGGCCATGAGTTTCTATCAAATATTTAATTAAAAGTAGGTAAGCCTCACAGTGCTCTTAGGAGAGCAGATTAATTTCATAGTTGCCTCACTTTATTTTTATTTATGTTTACTGTTATTTGTGAAACTTCTATTTCAGGAATGTATAAGTTAATAACCATTACAGAGAAATAATGTCCAGTTTAAATTTCTTACTGTCCCTAGTCTTTTTAGAATTTTCTAATATGTGAACAAATATATTATATCCCAAAAGTGATATTTTCTGTAATAAATTTCCTAGAATAAAATATGGAAGTAGGATGAAGAAAATTATTAACAAGTTGAATATTTTAGGACTGGAATCTTTCAGGAAGGAAATGTATTTTCAATTATATTTATAATATTTATAGTGATAATTATAAATATTATTCTCAGACATTCATTTTTATTAGTTTAATTTTTGTGTATTTCATAGCATGGATAATACTACACAGAAGAAAAATTTTACATATCAAGTGACTGAAATTTACTAGGTAGCAATTTGTTTTGTCAATTTTTTTGAGTGAAGATTAAAGAATGTTTTTTAAATATAACTTGAAGGAGTTCTCCAAGAATTTACATTTGAAATGAACCAGCTCTTCTCCATCTATCTTAGTCTATCTGGGTTTCTGTAACAAAATACCATAAACTTGATGGTTTGCAAACAATAGAAATTTAATTCTCACAATTATGAGGGTTGAGAGATCCAAGATCAACATGCTGCCAGATTTGACGTCTGGAAAGGACCCGTATCCTGGGTTTATAGATGGTGCTTTCATGTTGTGCCTTCACAAGGTGGAAGGGGCATAAGCTCTTTTGGGGGCTTTTTTATAGAAAAACACTATTTTCATTCACAAGAGCTGCATCTCAGTGACCTAATTACCTCCCAAAAGCCCCAACTCCTAATAGCATAATCTTTAAGGTAGGAATTTCAGCATATGAATTTGGAGGGGACATAAACCTTTGGACCATAACACCATCCAAGTCCACAGTTCCCATTTCAAAAATGAAGTTTTGACAACACAAATAAAACTTTTGTCATCAAACAGCAAAGCATGAGTGAAACTCCTTTTCATTTTCTGTTTCATTTTACAATTATCTATAATGATATTATAGTCCTTTTAAGGTTTTTGGGTTTTATTATTTCTTCTTAGTCTTTCATGTTTATGCAGTGTATCTATGCAAATAGTTTCCTGATTCATAAAAATACTTGGCAAGTTACATAATGGAAGGTTAAAGAAGGTAATAGATAATGCATATCATACAACTAAGAACCTCTAGATCCATAGTAGATGCACTTAATATTTTATTGTTAGAATTCATAATTCAATGGCCAATATCTTGTTCTATGTTATTAGATGAGTATGAAACAAGCTACTCTAATGAAAAGATTCAAATGTTCACTGGCTAAAAGAAGATAGATTATTTATTTTTCATTTACTATTCAGAAGAAGGTGAACGATCTAGGGTAGACAGGTAGCTATGTTCCACAAGGATGTCATGGAATCTTATGAGACTTCTAACTTTTTACTCCACTGCCTCCTAGGAAATACGTGGTCAAAGCTGACTTACAGAAATGCATATGTGTTTGGTTCATAGAATGAAGTAAAGGATGAGGGAGAGAAAGGTGTTTCTTGAAAAAAAAAAAATGTACTGTGGAAGTCACACGCATGAAATCAGCTTACATCCCATTGACAGGAATTTAGCTACATACACAAAATTAGCAGCATGAACAGTTTAATGGCATAGTCTGGACAGTCACATACCCTATTAAATGTAGGTGGTTCTATCACTAAAAGAAAGAAAAGAGAGAAAATGAAAAATTAGCTCTGGTAATGGTCAGATTACAATAAACCATGTTTTTAACAAGGCCATATTGTAGCTGCAAAAATTGACTTTTGAGTGTGTTGCTGTTTTATTACCAATGATATCCCCAGCATGACTTTTTTTCCTCCAACGTCCTGAACAAAGATTATGATGCCTGGCAACTGTATTACTGAATTGCTCTTACTTCTGGACATTATTCAATTCAAAGCTAGCCTTCCTTTCTTTAGCCTCTATAGTCACACAGCACAAGTCTAAATCCTATAATAAGCCCCTTCCACTTCCTGTTACTAAGACACCCTGCTCTTCCTTGTTTGACCACATTTGTGTTCCTTATAGACTTTGACTGGCGAGCTTTGGTAAGGGAGAATTGATATGGGTATACACGTGGCAGTCACTGCTATATTCTACTCCATATAAAACATCCTGAAAAGCATTTTGATTTAAGTGAAGGCAGGGAAATCATTGTCCTTACTCTCTCTGCATTTCCAGTCTCATATGACTAATTGAAGCAATCATGGATAGCTTTAATATGAGACAAACTAAGACAGCACTATACTACAAGCGTGACACACATTGTTATGAAGGGAAAAGCAGGGGAGATGAAATGGTAAATAGGAAAGGCATAGGGTTTTAAATATAAGGTTAAGAAATTTGGTTCTCTACCTCTAGGCATTAAGTATCATTGGACTACTGCCCTGGGAATATAATGAATTGAATTATTTTATGGTGAGAGGTGGGTGGATTTCCTTTAGAGAAAAGAGAAAAGTTGAATAACTGGAGTTTGGGAAACCAGTTAGGAAACAATTACAATAATGTAATTATTATACCAATAGCAGTAAAGTAAATAGAATTACATATTAGACATTGAGGAAAAGCACTTGCAGAATTAAGTGTCAATGTATAATGCTTAACAGAAAGGAATTAAGAGTCTTGCACTCACGTTGCTTAGGGAGAAATAGAGATATCAATTGAAATAGAGATAAATAAAGAATGGTCTTGATGGAAATGGTAAAGAGTTCCACTTTAGACTGCTGAAGATATCTGGAAATTTGGGCATGAAGCTTGTAAGAATTGTTACATCTAGAGATACATGTAAAAAGTCATCTGTGCTATTTATTAGCAAATGTGTGCTATTATTTATTTATCTATGCATCTGTGCGTAAGACTGGAATACCAGCACTTGTATATGTCCTATTTTCTGAAAGCTCTTCACATAACTCTCCATCTTTTGGTCTTTCTAATGGTGCTGGTGTCTTGCCCCGACTGTCTTCTCCTTCTTCTTCTAAAGTCCTTTGTATCCAATATTTTTTATGACCTAGGCAGGAACCTTGGCTTGCCTTTTTATATTTGTGTTCTATTGCATTCTTTTCTGTCTTCTAGGGGGAAGAACTCAAACAAATTAACTCCTAGAGGCTTCTTCCATTCCTTCTTCTCTTACCATGTGGCTGTTTCCTTTTTAGTTTTTTCACAGGCCTCTAAAAGAAGCAGAACATTTTTTATTATTTAATAATTTTAAGTATCTCTAAATTATTACTGTGAAAATTCGATTTTGTCTTTTTGTTGCATCCTGGTGGCAAGTAACATATGAAACTAGTATATTAAATCATACAACTTTTAACCTAAAGTGCATATTTGATGTCCATGATTTAACTACCATACGTTTGAAATTCTGACATGTACATTTCAAAGACATAGTACATAATACTCCATAAAGACAGTAGTTGAACAATCTGTTCTAATTACACTAGGTGTCAATTACCAGTTATGATTCATTTTGGTGTTCTCAACTTATCCTGCCTACTGACTATCTAACTCAATTTGGGGATCATTTTGGGGATTATTTTGCTTGTAAAATTTTTAAGTTTCTGTACAATTTTATGCTAATAATTGAAATTTTAAGAATTTATATTTGTTTTTAAATAAAATAATATGCTTTAAGTTAAAATGCCTTTCTTATTACTATATGTAACTTCCTTATGCTTATAATTGAATGTGTTTATTTTGTGATTTTTGTCTGAATTTACCTTCTAAGCATTTTTTGAACACCTTATTGTACTGATTGAGGTTCACTGTTGGAACCAGAGCTAGGGTGGCAGAAGTAATTACTTAAAGCAAAGGCCAGTTTGTCTCACACGAGAGGGAGATAAGGATATGAAATGGAAGATATGCAAATTCAAAATCACACAAAATTTTTAACTGGAGAAAACAAAAAATGTTACTTAAAATATTTCTATATGTAAAGGAACATGTAAAGTTGGACTAATTGAAACTTGACAGAGGTTTACCCTTTCAATTCAAAGATGCGGTAAGCTGGGAAGAATCTTTGCTCTCACTTTTAAAAGAAGAAATAAAAAGACAAGTTGTTAACCATTTCTCTTGAATCTATCAGATAACTAAAATGAAAGGGAAAACAACTGATCTGAAATATAAGATTTATCAATGTTGTTGCATAAATCAGTAGTTTATAACTTTTCATTGATGAGTAGTTTGCTATTGTATGGATATGCCAGAGTTTACAGACACTTTGGTTGTTTCCAGTTAGGGGAAATTATCAATAAAGCTGTTATACAAATTGATATACAAAATTTATAATCAGCTTGTCTATATTTACTTCTTGGAGTTTTGATTTAGATTATATTTTATATGTAGATCTAATAGTGGCAAATTGGCAGCTTAATACTGAGTTTTGCAATCTATGAATATAGCATACCTCTCAATTTTTAAAATCTTTAACTTTTTCATCAACAGTTTTTGATGCTACTCTAATTGACAATCTTGTTACCTATCAACTTACATCTCTGTCTATATCTATGTTTTAGTTTCATTTTCCAGTTGTTCCTTGCTGTTATTTAGGATTATGATTGAACTTTGTATGTTGACCTTATATCCTGTGACCTTGCTTTGCTTGCCTATTGGTTCTAGGAGCTTTGGGTTGATTTAGTGAGATTTTATACATATAAAATAATGTGGCGTATGAACAGAGAGTAAATCCCTCAAAAGTTTTGTTATATTTTTCCTACTTAGATCATTCTAGACTGATTTTAAACTTATTGTTACATAACTGATTTTATATACTGAAATTTCTCCTTTATATAGCTACTGAGTCTTACAGCAATCCATGCATAATCTTTTAAAATTTTCTTTTTAGACTCATGTTTAGTGTATTTCAAAACCTAATTGCTCTACTTTATGCAAACACATTATTTTAATATATATTTTGTTGAAAATGTAGTGTCCAGATGGTATGCAAAGCTGAGACTCTAATAATTTCAGAGTCAAGTTGAGGTCAATAATAATAAGCAATATTAGCTCATATAATTCTCTTAGTGATTTTATAGTTAGTATTTTTCCCACAATTTCTCAGGTAAACATAGTACAGTCAGCATTTATGTCCAAATCGCTTATATCAAATCCATTGCTTTTAAACATTATACTAGCTTAAACCAGTAGCGTAATTAATTTTATAAATTTTACTATATGAAATGAGAGGGGTTTACAATATGATTTTTTTATAATTCAATGAGTGCTATGTATGGTAAATAAATAGAAAAATATGTTGATTTTATATCTAAATTACTTATCTGTACACCTCTACTTTATGTCTTATACTTAAGGATTTGGTCACTTTTTCAACCTTAAGATCGAAGACAAGACACAGGGAATAATTTTTATTTAATAATTACTTTTTACAAAATATTACCTTCTAATTGTTATATCCTGCAAATTTTTTATAGATTCTGTCTTTCAAATATGTTTCTACTTTCCAGTGAAGATCTAAATTGCACACAATGAGACAAAATAGTTATTATAACAACGTCTAAATATAAAAGAAATATAATTTTGAAAAGAGAAAAAAAAGAAAGCTTCTTTTATGTTCTTAAGATACTAATAGTTCACAGCTTTGAGAAATCAAAGACTATCTGACAGTACAATTACTAATTAACTTACATTCCCAGAGAGAAAGACTTATGTAAACTACTTTCAGGGTTAAGGCTTTTAACAATTGCATGTTGAGCAGAAGATTATTAAACACTGATAGGCTGGTGAGGGTGCAATAAAACTTTATGAGTAGTTCAATATATACCTAAGCAACTTGCCTTGATCATTATTTTAGCAGGCTTATCCAAGTCTGGTACAACACAGCAAACAGAACAGGCTATGAAATAAGGTAAGTCTATAGCTCATTTTTTTGTTATTTTTATGTTTTCAACTAATTATATTTTTTCTTAATTTGTGTTAGCAGTATTCCCATCTGTCTGCACTAGGTTAAAATAGCAACATCATATATTTTAAGTTGCCATTTAAAACATGCAGTACCTTGTATTAAACAGGAAAACACATTTCTAATTTGTTTTAAACACAGGATTTTTTTTTTTTTTTTTGGCCCAACTCTTCACTATAACTTTTGTAAGACTTAGGTGGAATCATAGCAACTTTTGTTTAATGACTCTATATGAAAGAAAATAAGTATTGATTGAGATTTTGAAAAATAGATGAATAATAAAGTGTGCTGACATATATTCTAAGAAAATCTATATAGAACAGAATGCTACATTTATAAAACATTTAATGTTTCCTAGTTGACTTTTTAAAGATCATTCTTCAAGTCGTTATACAATAAAGTATTGTTCATCTTCATAATAAATATGCAGAGAAAGGGTATCAATATATAATTTCCAAGAAGAGTTGTTTAAAATTACTGTAATCCAAAATTACAGGGATCGTATTTTTATCACAGTAATTTTAAGCAATTGTTTTAAATTTTGTTTTGATTTTTCTAGACAAAGGAGAGTTTGACTCATGACAAAAATGCATTTCTTAAGATTTCCCTTGTCAAAAAAAGAAAACACAATTCTCATTACTGACTTCTTGGTAGCAAAGTAGGTTATCACTTCAAATGAGATTTACACTTACTTAAAGTTGAACACTAAATTTAACTTTGTCAATTCTCAATGTAATATCAAGCAACTGGGCTTCATTTTTCAAACAGCTTTATATGTTACCTGTTGCTCTGTTTAGTTTACATTCATTTTCTTTGAAGATTACTGATGCAGTAATAAGTTTACATATCTGTAACAGAAAATTATATACTAAGAATGAATGCTAATCTGCAGATATTCATTTATAAGCTATAGTAAAAAATTAAGTTTTTGCTTACTTAATATTAGTCTCTGACTACTTTTATAATTTTTGCTAACAAGAATGTAACAATCTAATTGAGGAAATTGACATATACATAAATAATTGCAATGAACATTTCCTATGCTATGGTAAATGAAGAAAGGCTAGATTAACTGTGCCGCAGAGTAGTAAGGAACTCACCATGACATTTGAATTGAGAAAAATTTAGAATTCACCTAGAAGAGTGGATGGGCAGGGATTGAAACTGAACTGCAGATATGAAGGCAATGTGCTATCTAAAAATTATGCTGTGGTACTGGGAATAAAATGAAGGCATAATTCTAAAAATTCTTTGAAGATAAAGTCAAATGGACTTACTGAATGATTGAATGTTGTAAAACCTATGGAAGACGGAAAAAAAAGATGTTTAGGTTGGGAAAACTGGGTACTTGAGTTGACACAGTTACAGAACAGGGGCCATTGTGAGACCAAAAAAAAAAAAACATGGTTTTAAACCCAGTAATTTATTAAAGCATTTACTATAGAAATTCTAAGTTCTACTTTGGTATATGTCTTTGAATTAAGATTTATATTAAAATCATGGAATACGGGTAATCCATGGAAACCTGAGAACTAAGAAAAATAAGATATATGTGGTCAAAATTAAATTAAACAAATATACTTTCAGATAATTATTGTAGATGTGTTCTTTCCAGTCTACATTTGGGTATCTTCTATATGCTACCTCAAAAGTATAATGCCACCTAATAATAAATACATATTTTTGATATGAGAGTTTTGTATATCTAATTTGCTGCTGTTTGATGGAGGAACTTAGTGATAATTCAAAAGATTTTTAAACAGACTAGCAACTCGCAAATATATACTGTTCTATCAAATATATGTATTTATGTTCTTTTTGACAGTATCATTGTGGAAAGTAGTGTTGGAATTAGAGAGACGAGAGTTCAAGAAAAAAACTGAAGTTTTTAACTTTGAAATATAACTTATTCTCTCTTAAGCTTAAAGTTCCTAATTCGTAAAATATGAATAACTATTTCCTTCATAAAATTGTTGTGAGAATTGAGAAACAGTGCAAATGGAAGCCTTTGCCTTGCAAAATGCTCTAAATGAGAAGGCAATGCACACCTACTTGAATATACTTTTTCCATCTATATTTTCATCTCAGCATACTACTACTGTAATGCACATCAGTAATTCATTCCTTTTAGTTTAAATTGCATGTATTGCTTACATTTTATATGAGGATAAGTTACAAGTTATTAAGTACATGCTTAATATATTATTAAGTGGGTGCTTAATTTAGGATGTTATGTAAGTGCTGTCTGCCACTCTGCATTGTACTTACTAAAAAAAAGAATGCATGTAATTTCATGAGAATTATTGGTGGTTTATTATAGTTATATATTTTACATTTTAAATATATATTATTTTCTCTTTTTAGATGGCAAGAAAGAAATTTAGTGGATTAGAAATCTCTCTGATTGTCCTCTTTGGTTTGTAGCATAATACTTTATGCCCTATCTGTTGTTTTAGAAAGTAAATCAGAAGACACTCATAGTTAGCTGTAAGTGTGCATTAAAGGTCTACATTTTATCGCAGCTAGGAGGAAGTTATCTGTTTAAATAGTGTTCTCAAAAATAATCAGGTGCAGAGCTGCTCACCCAGCAAAACCATAGCCTGTCACCGGCCCTCATCTCAACATCCAATGACCAAGCGAGTTCTACTTCATGTCGCTGAACACATGAGAACCACGTTCCCGGATATCAACTCTGTCTCCCACAGCTCACTCTTTTCGGGATGTTAACACCAGAGTGCAGAACGCAAACGTTGAAGGAATGGTTTTTCATTATATATCATTCCGAAGGTAGAAAAACGGTTTTGGTTCCCGTGCCTCTCGATCAGGTAAGAACAGGACGAGCAAGATATTCTGTTCTGGTTGATTCTGGTTTAAGGAGAGGAGGTTAAAGAAACGCTGGGTGGAGGATAGCGAAAAGCGACTGGATAGTCGAATGGTCTTTCTGAAGATTTTAATTCTAATTTAGAGCTGATATATACTTAAACGCTTTGAATCCTCTATTATTCTCTTGAGCAAACCAGCCTTGTAAAAGATGTTACATGATTTCTAGGACTAGAGAAGCAGCACTCATTCCTGCAGTCTTTGTTTTGTCACCTGAAACCTCTGAGAGAGCTTCTACTCTATTACAGCCAAATAGATTTTAATGGTATCCACCATGGTTCACTATATGGAGCTGGCAGGATTCACCACCTCTAAGGCCCCGTTTCATTCAAATTCATTAGTCCGACTCTTTATGCATTTCACCCATTTTCTCTAAATTCTCTCACCTCTCTCTTTTATGCTTTCTTCTCAGAACAGACAACGAATCTGTTTTGCCGCTCATAAAATACAAGGTTGTAAATAATATACGAAGTACTGCCACCCTTTTAAACTCCACACCCGGTTGTTTGTAAATACTTTATTTCAGCAGAAAAGTCAGGATCTACACTGCCAAATTCTAGGCTGATTGGATCTTTTTCTTCCTTTGATGACTAGTGCTGAATTTGTGGTCTTTTAAACGCAAATTCTAATTTGAAAATTTCATTTGAGGTGAATCATGTATTATGGTTTCAGCATCAGAGTATTTGAAATCTGAGAAAACTAATCTAATGGCCAAGTGTTTATTTTATTGAGTTTTTCTCCCTCCCCAGAAATTATAGATCACTCTAAACTCCAACTTACATTCCTATCACTTATAAATCCTCTGATTCCAGGAAAACGTCCAAGTTCCCAAAGAATGATCCTGCCTAATGTGGAGAAGAAACTGCATTCCGCAGAATAATCTTCTAAATAGAGGTCTGGAAAATAAAAGTCTTTATTTATTTTAAATGGTAATAAATACAGCCTTATTATATTTTTAAAGATAACTTGTCTTAATATGATCAATCTACTAATAAAGAGCTGTGAATACAAATTAGGGCTACATTTCATTTTCAACAAAGGCCTCTATTAAAACGATAGATAAGAAGCTACTGAGTTTATTTCTTCTTATTCTGCTCCATTGAATGGAAGTAAGCTATTCAACTATATCAACAATTGACATGACTCTGGAGAATCTTTCAGTGGAAATTTTTCATCCTAACGATTTATTGAAGAGGAGTAATTTTGAGAAGGATGGGAGAAATCACTTAAGAGATGATATGTCCCAATAGAGTATCGAATACTTCAGTATTGGTGAAGGAGTCTATACCATTAAAGTCGATACCCCATTTTATGTGAAAAATTATCGTTTTAATTGAAATTAGCCAAAGAAGAGAAATGGAGAAAATTAGTGTGTCCACCTGGATAACCCATGTAAACTGGCTTAAATTGAATCTTCCTTATCTCGCACAGACCGTAAACCCGTGGGAATAAAGGTCTGCGGCGGCAATAAGTGACATATGCTAATGGTCCTCAGAATTGGTTCTTTATGGACTCTGAGTGATATCAAATCCGAAGATGTCTCAACATTCATGGAGAAAACAAGGGTAATATCAGTATCCAGAATTCATGCATATCTCCCGTATAATTTTAAATCCATCCAGAGGTTACTATGTTCACCACGCAAAATGGAATTGCTACATGTTGTTTCTTTCATAATATCACTGCCTACTGTCCTAAATGGTTTTGACCAGCTACAGCTCATGTACCACACAGAGGCTGACTCTATACTGATTGCAAAACATTTTAATGTGGTAAAAGAAGAGGCAGTGTAATTATAAATTCCCACTCTTTCTCCACTCCACCTTACCACACAAATTTTAATTGGAACAAAACGAGAAAAATTTATTTGTTCACCATTCCTCTCCCAGCATCATAGTAAGTATATACTTTTCACCATGTCAAATTCTGAGAGATGATTTCTCCCCTAGAGTATTTGGCAACAGTAGGCCCTATAGCCACCTTCCACTGATAGAATAGCCAGATGTAACATGGCATTTACTGCAGATAATTGAGGAAAGTGGGGCTTAGATATTCTCTTTACTTAACCTTTTTAGGTGGAGCTTGCAGTGGGCTGTAGATTGCTTCACCACCTGCCTGGCGGTGGTTTCTGGTGACTCCATCTGAAAAGAGAGAGAGAGAGAAAAAGAGAGAAAGAAGGAAAGAAAGAAGGAAAGAAAGAAGGAAAGAAATGATTGAAGTTGAACATATAATTCTATGAGGAAATCAGCCATGGCTCTCTAAAGGCCCAGAGAGGGAAACAACATTTAAAAGCATTTAGCTCTTATAGTTTCAGAGCTGCCTACTATTAGTCTTTACTGTCAACTTAAACTGTACATAGATTTCATAGGGATTGCTGATGAAAATGTTTCAGGTAATAATTATATTTCCAGTGGAAGCAAACAAGCTAAAACTTTGAAGCCAAGAGAGATGGCGTGCCGGTGATTTAAAATGATAACTTACAGCTCTAAAAAGTTTAACTGAGAGACCTTAAAACTGAATTTTATGCATTTTCTTGACATTTTTAACTTTCGCTAGGGAAAGTGCAACTTAATGTCGATCTTTGCAAAACAGATTATCATTTATGGTACCTTTGGTCTATAAAGTTCTGACTCTATATGGAAGCTTAGAGTGTTTTTTAAGGCTAAATTAATACTCCAATGTCACTTTGCTAGTTTTATAAGGGCAAACTGGAATTAATAGTAGGTATGCATGTCTACCGTGAGCCTCAAGGTTTCACTAACCTAGTAGTAGTCATCAATTGTTCTTTAAATTCCATATCATAATTCTTTTCTATGTGGATGAATTTTTCATATTACTTTCTCTTATTATACAAAATGGATTTAAAAAGTAAATAATAAAGGAATGAAAAAAATGAAATCACCTGAAAAACGCAAATCTTAGATACTTGGCCTCCTTTCTGCTTGAGATGCCTGTGTTCTTCAAATACAACCTTTTATCTCAATCTCGGTCACCTCCAGGGTTTTTTTGTTGTTGCTGTGCTTGCTTACATTTATATTCCTTAGTCAATACTTTTCATTAAATACCTTAAATATTCTTTAAAATACTTCAAATGTTAATTTTCCAACATCTTAAGTGATCAACTACATAAATAATTTTCATCTTAAATATATACACTTACTCTTTTAAGTATGAGAAGCATTCCATCTGACTAAATATTATTTGTTCCAAATGTAGTGATAGAGATTGAAGTTGGTTAAAGTACTGATTTTCAAAAATTTCCTTAATTAAAAAAAAGATTTATCTTGAATTTTCATATACATGAGGATATATCATGATTGTTAAATATTTGAAAATTGGTTATATTAAACTTCTACTGTATAAATTATTGTATACTAGAAATGGCATGTTTATTGTATATTAGAAAGGGCGCCTACGAAAATAATGATGATAGGACCATAGAATAACTGTCTCTATCCACCTGATCATCATGTTTGCCAAATTCCGCAAAGTGCATTTTCACTAGGGCCAAGTAATAAAATTCCACAGAATGGTTAGCTTAAACAATAGCAATTATTTTCTCACAATCTAGGAGGCTAGAAGTCCAAGATCAAGGTGTCATCATCAAGGCTGGTTTCTAGTGAGGCCTCTCTTTCTCGCTTGTAGACAGCTGCCTTCTCATTTTGTCCTCACAATGAGTATTTCCTTTCGTGCAGAGAGAGAGATCTCTGTTGTCTTTTCCTTCTCTTAAAAGGACACCAGTCCTAATGAATTGGGGCTCCACCCTTATATTTTTATTTAAACTTAATTAATCCCTGAAAGGACCTATCTCCAAATACCTTCACATTGGGGGTTAGAGCTTCAACATATGAATTTTGGGGTCATAATACAATGAATATACATATCTATGTATTGTATACACATATGTTACTACATATAAAATTATTACATTTAATATATATAATCACATAATTGTATATCATATATGATGAAATATGTTACAATATGATAAATTTATTATACTTTTATTTGCTAGAGTTTAACTGTGTCAAATGAAGCCAAAAGGAAAATAATTAGATAAGAAACTAAAAATAATGAGACCTGAAAAATAGGAAGAACAACTAAACATAAATAACAAGTATCAAAATCTTCACAAGATAAACTAAAATTACCAATATTTTTAAAGCAACAACAGGGATATATGTTTTTAATTAATATATTGGTGTGTATATGTAGTAGGTTAAATAATGTTTTTCAAAAATTCATATCTACTTGGAGTCGTTGGATATGACCTTATCTGGAAATACAGTTTTCCAGAAAAAATTAGTTAAGATATAGTCGTGGTGAATTAAGTTGGGCCCTGGGCTGAATGACTAATATCCTTATAAGAGGAAGGAACCACACACAGAAACAGACAGGGAAGAAAGCCATGTGAAATGGAAGCAGAAATTGGAAAAATACACCTATAAACCAAGGAACGCCAAGGATTGCCAGGAGTTACTAGGAGCTAGAGAGAGACAAGGGAGAATTATTTTGTGAAGCCTTTGGAGGCAGCATGGCTGCGCTGACACCTTGAGTTAGGACTTGCAGCCTCCAGTACGGTAAGAGAGTAAATTTTTGTTGCTTTAAGCCACCTTTTCCAAGGTTTTTATGAAAGACATAGGAAAATAATATGGTATTTTTCAGGAAATGAATGTAAGCCTATTTTACTCTATATTTTTTAATTATTTAAATTGTGATTATAGTGTGCTTATTTCTTTCATTTTATTTTTTAAACTTAACACCTTTATGTGTTTATATATGTATTTATGTAAATGTATTTAGACTTTTATATACAAATCTTTCGTAGAGACTGCTGTAAATAATATTTTTTTGTACAATTGTCTCTTTGTATTGCTAGGAGTATTTCTTCAGGTTAGATAATCGGAGATAAAATTGCCTGATCAAAAGTTGCACACACTTTAGGCTCTGATAAGTAATTAGATCCAATTGTACCCCAATTTACAATATATATGTGTGTATGTGTGTTTGGGTATAAATATATAAATGTATACCCAAACACACACATATATGTATATAAGGTGTTTAGAGAGATTTTATATATATAAATATATTATATGTAATTATATATGTATATAATAATATATGTATTTTTATTATACATAAACATAAAAATATGTGTATTTTTATTTAAATATATATTTTATATATAATATATACTTTAATATATAAATGAATATATAAAATCTATATTTTATATATAATAAATATACATATATTCCATATACTTAGCTATTTAAATATTATATAAAATATATAAATATATAGTACATATACTATATATATTATATATGTGTGTGTGTCTGTATCTGATACCATTTTAATTTGAGGATGAAATAGCAGAAAGGTTAGTGCACACTTTCAGCTGATTAAAATGGAGGTTTTTAAGAACTTATTTTCATGGAAAGTAAGCAAAGGGGAAAATCCTACAATTTTTCGAATTATAAAAGTGTGTCACACTATTAAATTTACATAGTAAGAAGACTTGTAATCATACTGCTGTTCATGCATAGCGTCAATATTTAGCTAAACTATTTATATATAAACATTTATAATTTTTCTTTCACTTCACATAGTATTTCATATGGATAATAAAATTACTGAGAATTCAGTATTTTGCTTTATTAATTGAATGCAATTGCAGCAACTACTTGTGATACCGGCACATAAACTAGTTAAGATAGTTTAATTAAATATTGAACTAGTAAGTAGGTAGAATTAAATCCCTTACAGATTTTAAGTGGCTTTAAATTCAGGGCCATATTTTCATCCTTCTAGTTTAAATTTCAGCTTGATAGATAATTAGTACAAAATAAATATTTCAGTTCTTCCATATGAATACCATGACAACAGAATAAATTATAATCGTTTGGAGATCAGGTTCCTTTAAAATACGTGAGCTTACAAAAATTTGTATAGATACGTGATTTTAATAATCACATCTCAGGTCATAAATTTCTGACAGGGTGTAATTAATTCAATTTATTAAATGTATTTCTTCCAGGTAAAAGAAACAAAAGAGCAACTGCTATTTTACCATATTATACATTTGAAAAAATTAGATTATTTAAAAACATTCATTCATTGGAAAAATAGAGACTGGGACATCTGATAATAGTACTAATGATATAATTCCTTTTAAAATATTTTATCAGGGAATTTGTGCACAGAGAGGCTGCTGCTGGAGGCCATGGAATGACTCTCTTATTCCTTGGTGCTTCTTCGTTGATAATCATGGTTATAATGTTCAAGAAAGGACAACAACAAGTATTGGTAAGAAGTCCTTTACCGTGTTGATTCAATATGATATATTGTAAGTGAAGCAAAAATGTGCCTTAATTTTTTCTTTGGAAAAATACCTTAAATAGAATCAAATAAGAAATATGTTCCTGAGAATGTTCAAATTTCTTATTTTTGCATGATTGTAACAAATTTAAAAAGTACTCATTTGTGGTAAATACAGTAACATAAATATATTTAATAATTGTTAACATTATAAATCAAGTCACTCATGGCAGCTTTTTTTATTCTTTAAGGACTTGAAGCCAAATTAAACAGGATACCTTCACCTACACTATTTGGAAATGACATCAACAGTGTTCTCTTCACAACTCAAAATCAGACACCCAATCGTTTCCGGTTCAAGGTTCGGTTTTTAAGGTTTCCAAAGAAGATTTAATACTAAAAGACATTTGATGGGCCGGGTGCGGTGGCTCATGCCTGTAATCCCAGCACTTTGGGAAGCCGAGGCGGGCGGATCACGAGGTCAGGAGAACGAGCCCATCCTGGCTAACGCGATGAAACCCTGTCTCTACTAAAAATACAAAAGATTAGCCGGGCGTGGTGGTGGGCGCCTGTAGTCCCAGCTACTCGGAAGGCTGAGGCAGGAGAATGGCAAGAATCCGGGAGGTGGCGCTTGCAGTGAGACATTTGATGAACACACCTTTCATCCTACAAATATATTTTCTCTCTTGAGAAATGTTTATTCCAAGGCGAAGGATTAATTAAACTGCACTTTTCTCAAATTGTTTACTCAAATATAACATACAAATAATAATAGTGGGCTCTGTACTTATTTTTGAAGGATTTAAATAATATCATTTATGCAAAATATTTAGCTCAGTGCCTTGAAGAAAATAAGCATTCTCAAGAAACATTTAAAATTTATTATTATTTAAACTACAGGCTATGATAGAAGATTAATCTAAAATTTAATTTGAGAAAAGTGTTAGTGTTGTATACATGCAACATAATACTTTCTTTCATTGATTATAAATTTTATTCATGATTTTAAAAAGTACGATTCTTCTTTTTTTTTTAAGAATGTAGTTTACTAGTATAAATATTTTGGATTTGGAAGTAAAAACAGCACCAAATTATTTGTACATCACCTTTTTAGCAATAATTTCACGGAAACCAAATTTTTCTGTTTCTCAGTGATTCAATTTTATTTCAGTACTTCTTTTTAGTTTCTCTAAAAATTTTTAAACAAAATTTCTTATCTTTATGGATAAGATAAGTTTCTTATCTTTATATAGTTATATAAGGACCCAAACATTGAAAAGCATTGAGAATGATTGACTTCACAAAGGTCTAGTATTTAGTGTCTTGATTTACTAGTATACAGTGATTGATTACTAGCATTCAGTAATCAATATTTGGTAATACTGTCATTTTTATATCAGTCAGTAAAAATCTGTACTTAATTTTATACACAATACTTCATAACCAGCTAAATCTATGTATTTCTTTAATATTTATACACTTTGTGCATAGCCACTCAAAAATGTTAAAATTAAGATTCTGAATAGATTAATACTCTTCTATGAAACTAATCACCACGTTATTTTTTGTTCAGAACTTGCATTTAATCGTTCAGAAATGGAATATTAAATAAAAGTCTAGAATCAAGTAATGTTAACTTGCTTAAATCTTTCCAGATTACTGATCCAAATAATAGAAGATATGAAGTCCCTCATCAGTACGTAAAAGAGTTTACTGGACCCACAGTTTCTGATACACTGTATGATGTGAACGTTACCGAAAACCCATTTAGCATCCAAGTTATTAGGAAAAGCAATGCTAAAATTTTGTAAGTATATTATTTTACAATTATATGAGTTTATTCTGTTATTATAGAATTGGAAAGTCTTAATTTCAAGACATTTTTGGTAGAAATAAATTTCCTCCCAAAAGAGGGTAAGTGGATAGGTTTATAAAGATTACAGTGATAAAAGAGTTTGGTTTCTTGTGGATGAAAGATGCTGGAGCATAAATCAGAATCTACAAATAAAGGTTGAACAAAGATGAAGGTGGAGAGCTTCACTAATGCAACTCTAGTCTTGCATATATTTGTACATACATAGAGTAGCTCTTGTGTCTTTCCCCCATATTTATCATATTTTGTTGCCAATTTGTAGAATCAGACAGTTACTATTCAAAGATGAAAGAGGAGTTAGTTATCATATTAATATTAAAATAGTTTATATATATGTAGAATCCAATATAGACTGAACACCTTCATTATGATTGTATGAGGTGTGTAGGTGCAAGAGATTTAGTAATTTCCTATGAATGGTTTCAAGATAAATGCCCTTGTATCCCCAAGAATTGCTAATAAAGCAATTGTCAAGATTAAATCTCAGCAATTACTCTTACTAAATGTATTTTAGTACTTTTGTTAATGACTTTGTGTTAAATCATAAAAATATTAAATACCATGTGAAATAAGCCAGACACAGAAAGACAAATACTATATGATCTTCCTTATAAGTGAAATCTAAAACATGTTGAAATCATAGAAGCGGAAAGTAGAATTATGGTTTCCAGAGGCTGGGAGTGGAGGAGAATGGGAAAATGTTGATCAAATGATTAGACAGAAACAACATGTTTTTGAGACCAATCAACATGGTGACTATAGCTAATAATAAAATAATAATTTAATGTATGTTGCAAAAGTACTAAGAGACTACTATAAATTCTAAATGTTTGTAGTAAAAAGTATGTAGGGTGATGGATACGTTAATTAGTTTTATCATCAAATCATGTGTATCAAAACATCACATTGTATCCCATTAATACAGACCTCCCTCAGTATCCATGGAGACTGCTTTCAGGACAACCCCCGCTCCCCCACTGTGTATACCAAAATCCATGAATGCTCAAATTCCTTATATAAAATTGTGTAGTATTTGTATATAACCTACGCACATCCTCTTGTATACTTAAATCATTTCTAAATTACTTATGATAATGAATGCAATGTATATTATATGTAAATAATTGTTATACTAAATTGTTTAGTGAAGAATGATAATAAAAATATGTCTGTGTGTATTTAGTATAGATACACCATTCTTTTTTTTTTCCCCCCTCAAATAATTTCCATCCCTGGTTGGTTGAATCCATGAATTCAGAACTCACAGATATGGAGGGCTGACTGTATATACAATAACTAATTGTCAATAAAAATAAAAGCATACAAATCTTACACGTCATTTAGCATTTCTTGTAGTACCTATTTCATCTGCATAAAACATAAAACTTTTTTAGGGGAAAAATGCTTTCAAACTTAATTTTTAAGGGTGGAAGCCAGTAAAATACTGTATTTTAAAATCTAGTACCCAGAGCAAGCAGAACTGGGTTTGAAACTTGGCTCTCCTGCCAACCAGTTTGTGGTCCCTAAAAACATCAACTAATTATCCCAGTTTGTGTCATCTGTGAAATGTGATTGATAATGGTACTTATGCTTTAAACTTGTGATGAAAAGTAAAGGAAGAAATGGATGTGAAAGATATTGGCAAAAATTGTGTCGATGCAGTGAACAAATTTTTTTTATGGTGTAATTTGTGTGTTTCTAAGAAGTGACCAAAGCTAACCACAGGTGTGTTTAAAATGAAATATTCTGGATAATGTTAACATAAACCTGTATCTGGTAGAACTATATATATATATTTATTTCTTTATTTATTTATATATGATTAATATATGATTATTTCTTTATTTCTTTTATATGATTATTTCTTTATTTCTTTTACGGTGCAGGTTTGACACCAGCATTGGTCCCTTAGTGTACTCTGACCAGTACTTACAGATCTCAACCCGTCTTCCAAGTGATTACATTTATGGTATTGGGGAACAGGTTCATAAGAGATTTCGTCATGATTTATCCTGGAAAACATGGCCAATTTTTACTCGAGATCAACTTCCCGGTGATGTAAGAAACTATTTTTCTTGTTATAAATATAATCATTATAGTGCAGCAGATGATAATCTTAGCATATTTGAAAACATCGTTTATTTTAACTGATCAACTAAACTATTTGAATGTCACTGATACCAATACAAAAGCTTGTTGCTGTATTGTTTAGCTTGAGAGTGACAATTGATAGGTTTTAAATGGACTCAGTGACTAACAGATTTTGTGAAGCTTTTCACGGGATTTGCAGTTTATAAATGGTTTATTTTTACTTTCATGATCATATTTTATTATTCCTTTTCAAATCACCCTTGTACTTATATCCATCAATGGCTAGCCATTGCACTAGAATAATTCTGTTTTACATGTCTTCATACAATATAATGTCTGCCTAGCTACCAGATACTATCTCGTGCATCCCTGTCCTTCTTATTGTTCTATAATATATGATCATTTTCCATAACTTCAAATCTTTGCACAGTTTGTTTTTTTTCTGATAAGTACAGAAACCTGATGTTCTTCATCACTCATATTATATCATTCAGCTCTCAACCGAAATTTGATCTTGTAAGAACTTCTCCCAAACTCTCCAATAAGGACTTAGTCTTTATCTTTATACTTGACTTAGTATAATAATCATATTAGTGTGTTACTCCTGTATATGTTTGTTTCTATGTTTTTTGCTCAAAAATGTGAGATTTTTGAGAGCAAACATCATACCTTTAAAAAATATTTTTGATTCATGATTGACTTTGGTCAAATGTTTGTCAGTTATTTCTTTTTAATTGGCAATGCTGTTTCTATATCAAAAATAAACCAGTGAGTAGTTGTTTTAAAGAGTTTCATTTGGCCGGGCGCGGTGGCTCAAGCCTGTAATCCCAGCACTTTGGGAGGCCGAGACGGGCGGATCACAAGGTCAGGAGATCGAGACCATCCTGGCTAACAGGGTGAAACCCCGTCTCTACTAAAAAATACAAAAAGCTAGCCGGGCGAGGTGGCGGGCGCCTGTAGTCTCAGCTACTCGGGAGGCTGAGGCAGGAGAATGGCATGAACCCGGGAGGCGGAGCTTGCAGTGAGCTGAGATCCGGCCACTGCACTCCAGCCTGGGCGACAGAGCGAGACTCCATGTCAAAAAAAAAAAAAAAAAAAAAAGAGTTTCATTTGGTACAGAATTTCTAATGAATTTTACTAATTTCTGTTTACAGCAGAGTGAGATTAATTAATTAACACCAGAGAGAGAATGTCAGAGCTAATTTACATACATTCTTTCCTTTAAAAATCCATATCCACTTAGTCAGGAAGTCTTTTTCCTTTCACCATATCAGTGTATTTCCAGTTTGTCTCTATCATGTAAGCTCCTCATCAGCTCTCAAGAAACAGACTACTAAATTTTTATGAGGGTACATATCATTTTGGAAGCTCCTGCAGTACCTTGGGCGTACATGAGGCCTAATTGATAAACATGCCATTACCTTATCATGACTAAATTATTATTTTAATTTTTTATTTTATTTATTTATTTTTGAGATGGAGTCTAGCTCTGTCACCTAGGCTGGAACGCAGTGGCATGATCTGGACTCACTGCAACCTCTGCCTCTTGGGTTCAAGCGATTCTTCCGCCTGAGCCTCCCAAGTAGCTGGGATTACAGGTGCATGTCACCGCGCCTAGCTAATTTTTCGTATTTTTAGTAGAGGCAACATTTCACCAGTTAGCCGGGATGGTCTTGATCTCCTGACCTCGTGATCCTCCCACCTGGGCATACGCTATTAAAACTAATGTAATTATAATAAAACAGGACAGTTAAGTAGTATATTAATAGTATATGTTATGTATTTTATACATTACTATATTAATAATGTTAAAAAGTTTGAAGTTTTGTTTTACCTATAATGTTTCATTGGTATGTATAGTGAAGACAATTAGTATAGAAACATGGGAAATAAATTATAGTAACAAATTAATTCATGAAGAGCATATAAAATATATAATCTTTTTGTTTTAAATATATTTGAAAATTTTATTTTCACATTCTTGCCTTATAGAATAATAATAATTTATATGGCCATCAAACATTCTTTATGTGTATTGAAGATACATCTGGAAAGTCATTTGGTGTTTTCTTAATGAATAGCAATGCAATGGGTAAGAATAATTTATTTGATAATATATTTATAGATTTCACTTGAAATGTTTTAAATGCTCTCTTTATTTCAATCATGCATATTGTATGTCAGAGCAAACTCTATTATAGTTAATATTAACGTATGAAATTGTTATAAGTAGATTTTGAAATTAAAGAGAAAATCAATTTTTGCATGCCCATCTATTATGGGGAGAGTATGCTATGTTGTGGCATTCAGGCACTTTATTTTCCTTTCAGAGGAGTACCGAAACACATCCATGCCAATGGGTATTTTCATTCTCTCAATCTCATTTGTCTAGATAAGTAAACATACCACTACAAATGAAAATAAAAAAGATGTCCATGGAAATAGAAGAGTAATTTTTTTAGTTCATCATGATTCATATAATGTAGTATTTTAGTTTTTAATATTATGAGTATAATATCTCTTTAATAGGTGAATTGATGATAACAAAAAATTGAAGAAATTAATCACATTTCAGCAAGATCAGTTTATTACATGGTTATCCAGTTACTGTGTCTTATATTTAGAAAAGTTAAATTAAAACTTTTGACACTTTGTCCTTTAGAAGTTAATATGTGATAATATGACCTTTCAGAGAATCTTCAATTTAAATGACTAATTAAAAACGCAGTTTTAGAGAAACATCTTTTGGTGTCAGAGAATTAATCCTTTGCAACTAACCCTTTGCAACGCAATATCCAGGGGGAGCTTTTGCCACCATCTGTGAAAGAAAATAGCTGGGAGATTTTATTATAAGCCTCAGACATGTTGGCGTTTCACTTTTTCCCTATGTTATTTCTGCATTCAATATTTCATTATTTCTTAATTATTTCAAAATATTGTAAAATAATGTAGTTAATACAAATTAATTTAAATGGAATTTGCAATTCATTACTATAAGCCCTTTCACAATTTACATATAAGTTTCCCAATTTTATTTTGTAGAGATTTTTATCCAGCCTACTCCAATAGTAACATATAGAGTTACTGGTGGCATTCTGGATTTTTACATCTTTCTAGGAGATACACCGGAACAAGTAGTTCAACAGTATCAACAGGTGTGTTTCAGGTCTATTTTATAAAATTTTTTCTGCATACTTTTATTTCATCTAATATGACCACATATTTAGATGACTTTATTTTACATATTAGGGGCCTCTTAGCTAAATGTTTTTGAAAATCTTAACATATTTAAGATGCAGCTGGGTGGTTTTTGCTTTTCCCAATGAACTCTATATGTACTCAAGTTTCTATGTTTCTGAATTCAAAATTTCTTACTTCTAGGCAGCTGAGTTCAAGAATTGGATTTCATTGAGATTTTGAATATTAAATATTTACTTATTCATGACTTTATATGATGGAGTAAAGCAAAAGGAACGATCTTATTTAACACTGAGAATAGGCAATAAATGTAGAGGTCATATATCCTTTTGGTCAAAATCCTAGAGGTAACTGAGTTGTGGGAAAACCGATGAATTTAGAAATTCCTATTTCTGTAGTGGCCCAAGCAAGTTCAGTGCAAGAGAATATCAGTGTCACACTACAACGGATGATATAATTTTGCACATGGAAATTTGGATGTAACTGGTGTTATTTTTTTTCCACTAAAAACTGAGTACTATGTTATATGTGATGCATAATCATACTTAACATAAAAATTTTTCTTTGGTTTAGGCATATATATATATATATATATATATAGGATCCATGATTTCTAGGTAACAATCAAGAAATTACTCATGTTGGGTTATTGTTTTCTATTCAAATGAAATAATAATAAATTCATAGTAGGTAAACTCCAGGAAAATTGACTCCTGTCCTGGGGCCTTCAGAGGGTTGAGTTTGAAACCTAGTCTGAAACTGTACATCTCAAGTTACTGTCTAAGCAACTCTTATTTATATATTAAGTAACATCTTGTATACCAGAGCTCAATATGGGCTTTAGAGAGCTGGGGAATCCAGGACCTATACTGAAGATGATTCTAAAACTTGCACGTAATTTCTCTCTTCTAACTGTTGATATATATGATTCCTGGTGTTATAATGGAAAAGAAAATTATTTTCATTGGTATAAGATTTAAAGATTATGCCTATTTTAAAAATCTTATTTTCTTGATATACCTTTTAACATAAAATTCCCATTTGCAAAAATGATCTCAAAGGATGATTACTATAAAAAACTTTTAAAATTAGGATCCAAAAATCTGAAATGAGAGTAGCTAGGGTTTTTTGCTGTTTAATCATTTACAATGTGTAATCATTCCCAAATTTATGTTTATAAATGTAAAATTTAGAAAAGAAACACACAACATTTACAGTCTCTCTAATATAAAATCATAATTACAGTTCTAGGCTGGTCTACCTATAGACTTCGTGTGTGGTTATCACATGAACAAGAGGGAGAAACACTACTCTTTGACATTTCAACTGTCAAACATCAGTTGGCATAGCTATCTCCCACATGTTGAGTAAAGTCGGCAGAATGTCAAACTATTTCAAAAAAAGTATTGTTACATATATGCTGATTCTTCACATATATATGAGAAGAAATTTATGTCAGCATATATGTTGATTCTTCACACATATATAAGAAGAAATTTCAATAACATGTCTAAATCCTTAATTTTATGGGACATATGGTGTTTAGGAGTATGGTATAAAAAATACTAATTCTTGAAAGCTTTATTTGATATAAGGTTTATCTGATACCAAGTTTGAAATAGGTTTAGTATTTCATTTGAATAGAAAACCATAACCCAACATGAGTAATTTCTTGATTGTTACCTAGAAATCATGGATCCTATACATATATATATATATATATATATATATATATATATATGCCTAAACCAAAGAAAAATTTTTATGTCAAGTATGATTATGCATCACATATAACCTAATACTCAGTTTTTAGTGGAAAAAAATAACACCAGTTACATCCAGATTTCCATGTGCAAAATTATATCATCCGTTGTAGTGTGACACTGATATTCTCTTGCACTGAACTTGCTTGGGCCACTACAGAAATAGGAAGAGATGGCAATCCATTTGCCCCCAGGAGGAAGAAATGAAGCTGAGGCACTGCATGTGAATAAGAAAGAGTCTATGCAATAACTGGGTGGGAGGATTGCAGAACATATATTTTATTAACACTTTTGCAAACCAGGAGATAGATAAGTGCCAAAATGTAGGGAAACAGAAATTCTGTACTTTCAAACATTTTTTCTGTTTTTCTTATATGGTGACTTGTAATAGAAAATAGGATGGTGGTGGAAAATTTTCCCTTTTATCATCATTTATTTGTTGTTTTTATTGTATTCTCTTATTTAACTTTCTGCAATACTTGAAACATATCTCGGCAAATGCTCCTTTTTGGTATGCTGCACTTTCTAATTTTTAAGCACAAACTAAAACATGAAGTATAAGACTTAAACTTGTTAAAAATTTCATAACACATTCAAATAGAATAGGAAATTGTTTAGAATCCAGGTAACACTAATTGTTTGTTTAAATTATATAAACTTAAATGAATATTAGAGATATAAGAAAATAAAAGGCACATTAACCTTGGTTATTAATGCTAACTATATTTTTTTCTACTCAAACTAATTATATTCTCATTTACTTTAAGCTTGTTGGACTACCAGCAATGCCAGCATATTGGAGTCTTGGATTCCAACTAAGTCGCTGGAATTATAAATCACTAGATGTAGTGAAAGAAGTGGTAAGGAGAAACCGAGAAGCTGGCATACCATTTGTAAGTAGAATGACGGGTTCGTGGGAATATATAACTTGAGTTAAATATTGTCACATAATAATACCTATAGGAAATTGTCACGAATATCTACTATATACATTATATAATATAATTACAAGGCTACCTTTTAACTGTAAAGTATATTTTATCTCATATGTAATGCCCTTGCCTCCTGAAAGTACAAATATATGCTTTTGAAGAACCGATTGTTAGTTATACTAGAACAGAATACATATTCCACTGTAAACAAAACCATTTTTAGTTTTAAAAATAAAACTTAATTTTAGAATCTATATATTTTCAAAAAATGCTGAAATGTGTAAGTTTTTGATTTTTGTGCATTGAAATCTACGTATATAAAAACAATGCATATCTAGTCATTATCACTGAAAAATATGAATAATCACTTAATGCTTTTGTACTTAATAATTAGAAAAACCAGTTTTACAAACAATACAATTGCTTCTTTAGTGAAATGCAAACGATGGATGTTCATTTATTTTTTAAAGATTATGTTTATAATACACATTCATTGGAGTTAAAGATTGACCTGACTGAGAGCTCTTTCAGTACTATGTATTGAAATACAATCTTCTAACTTTCAGGATACACAGGTCACTGATATTGACTACATGGAAGACAAGAAAGACTTTACTTATGATCAAGTTGCATTTAACGGACTCCCTCAATTTGTGCAAGATTTGCATAACTATGGGCAGAAATATGTCATCATCTTGGTAATAATCAATTATACATTAATACATTTTTAGTGTCTACACATGTGTAAGTTAACAGATTTTTGCATAGTTTCTTCTTTCTATTATTAGGATCCTGCAATTTCCATAGGTCGACGTGCCGATGGAACAACATATGCATCCTATGAGAGGGGAAACGCACAACATGTGTGGATAAATGAGTCAGATGGAAGTACACCAATTATTGGAGAGGTAAAATATATTTATTAAAATTGTGTCACTCAAATTTTCTTCTCTGAAACGATGAAGTTTCTGTGGACGTGCGTGTGTGTGTGTGTGTGTGCGCGCGCGCGCACGTGTGTGTGTATATCTGCTTTCAAGTCTGAATTTTGTATTTTAATTGTGGAGGAAAACATTAGACAAAGAAAATAATCAAAGAATTTATAAAACAGTTCTTATAAGAAGTCATGTAAAATGTAAAGATATACCAGATAAATTTCTCCATGGCTTGATCTTAGTAGATTGTATGTGTTTAGGAATTTATGCATTTCTTCTAGGTTTTCCAATTTATTGACATATAGCTTCTCATAGTAGCCTCTAAAAATTACTTGCATTTCTGTGTTATCTGTTGTAATGTGTCCTTTTCAATCACTGATTTTATTTATTTGGGCCTTGCTTTTTTTGTTAGTCTAGCTAAAGGTTATTTGATTTTGTTTATATTTTCAAAAAAACAACTTTTCATTTTGTTCCTCTTTTATACTTTTTTTTTTTTTTTCAGTTTCATGTATTACTTCTCCGATCATTATTTTTTCTTTTCTTCTACTAATTTTGGGTTAGGTTTGCTCTTGATTTTCTAGTTCTTTAAGACGCATGATTAGGTTGTTTATTTAAAGTTTTTCAACTTTTTTAATGTAGGTACTTACTGCTATAATTTTTCCCCTTAGCATTGCTTTCATTTTATCCCATATATTTAGTACGTTGTGTTTCCATTATCAGCTGTTTTAAGACATTTGTAAAATTTTTTCCTAAATTTATTCATTGACCCAATGTTTATTCAGGAGCATATTGTTTAATTTTCATGTCTTTATGTAGCTTCCAAAGTTATTCTTGTTATTTATTTCTAATTTTATTCCATTGTGGTGGAAGAAAATACTTGATATGATTTCAATTAAAATATTTTAAGTCTTGTTTTTGACCTGACATATGGTCTACCCTTGAGAATAATTCCTGTGCTTAAGAGAAGAATGTCTGTAGCCATTGGATACAATATTCTGTAAAAATCTATCAGGTCCATTTAATTTATAATAAAGATTAAAGACAATGTTTCTTTGTTAGTTTTCTGTCTGTCTGGATGGTCTGTACAATGTTGAACACGGGGTGTCAAAGTCTCCAGCCCTATTACATTGAGTTCTATTGATCTATTTAGTTATTTGTTTTATACATCTGGGTGCTCCAGTGTTTGATGCATATATATATATGCACATATATATGTGTGCTATATGTGTGATATATATACATTCATTGCTGAATTGATCCTGTTATTATATAATTATGCTCTTTTTCTCTTAATTTTTTGTCTGAAAATCTATTTTGTCTGATATCAGTATAGCTATTCATGCTCTTTTATGGTTTCATTTGCATGGAATATCTCTTTTCATTTCTTTATTTTCAGTCTGTGCATCTTTATAGGTGAAGTGTGTTTATTGTGAGCAATAGATCATTAGATCTTGTTTTCTAATCCATTCAGCTGTTCTATATCTTTTTATTGGAGATTTAGTTCATTAACATTCATCGTTATCATTGATAAGTAAAGGCTTACTCCTGCTATTTTTACATGTTTTATGGTTGTCTCTATCTTCTTTCCTTTCTTCTGTCTTCCTTTTAGTGAAGGCAATTTTATTAGGTGGTGTGTTTTAATTTCTTACTTTCTATTTTCTGTGTATATGTTGTAGTTATTTTGATTTGAAGTTACCAGGATGCTTGCAAATAGTATCTTACAACTCACTATTTTAAGCTGATGACAACTTAACACTGATTGCATAAACAAACTTACAAGCAGAGAGAAAACTAATAAAATCTCTACACTTTAACTTCATCCTCCTCCTTTTTAAACTTTCAGTTTCCATTTATATTTTATTATACAGTCTGTCTTGAAAGGTTGTAGTTATTTTTTATAAATATGACTTTTAATCTTTTTATTCAAAATACAAGTAGTTTACATACCACAAATGTATTGTTTTAATATTCTGTGTTTTCTGTGTACTTACTATTCCCAGACAGTTTTGTATCATAATTTCTTTTTTTAATCCTTAACATCTGTTTTTGTTTGTTTGTTTGTTTGTTTGTTTGTTTCCATTCTCCTGGCTCAGCCTCCAGAGTAGCTGGGACTACAGGTGCCCGCCACCACATCCGGCTAATTTTTTTTTTTTTTTTTTTAATTTTTAGCAGAGATGGGGTTTCACTGTGTTAGCCAGGATGGTCTGGGTCTCCTGACCTCATGATCCGCCCGCCTTGGCCTCCCAAAATGCTAGGATTACAGGCATGAGCCACTATGCCCGGCCTTAACATTCTTTTCTTTCAGACTAAAAGAATTCTCTTGAGCATATCTTATAGGATTTGTCTTGTGTTGATGAAATCCCTCAGCTTTTGCTTGAGAAAGGCTACATTTCTTTTCCATGTTTGAAGGATATTTTCACTGGATATTTTAAAAATATATATACTTTGCTAAAAATATATATATTTTTTTCCTACAGCATTTTAAATATGTCATGCAACTCTCTCTCCTGGCCTGTAAAGTTACACCGAAAAGTCTGCTGCCAGATATATTGGAGCTCCTTTGTAGGTTATTTGTCTCCTTTATCCTGCTGCTTTTTGCATTCTTTCTTTATCCTTGACCGTTGGGAATTTAATTATCAAATGTCTCGAGGTAGTCTCTTTTGGGTTAAATCTTCTTGGTGTTCTGTATCTTTCTGTAAGTTTGGGATTTTCCTATCATTTTCGCTTTTAATATACTTTCTACCTCTCTCTCTCTCTACTTCCTCTTTAAGGCCAATAACTCAGATTTGCACTCTTGAGAATATTTTCTACATCTTGTAGCCATGTTTCATTTTTCTTTATTCTTTTGCTCTTTTGTCTCCTCTGACTGTGTATTTTCAAATAGCTTGTCTTCGAGCTCACTTATTCTTTCTTCTGCTTGATCAATTCTACTACTAAAAGACTGATGCATTCTTCAGTATGTCCATTGCAATTTTCAGCTCGAGTTTCTGCTTGATTCTTTTAAATTATTTTAATCTTTTCAATCTTTTCATTAAATTTATCTGATAGAACCCTGAACTCCTCCATGTTATCCTGGATTTCGCTGAATTTCCCCAAAACAGCATTTTAAATTTTCTGTCTGAAAGTTGACATATCTCTGTCTCTCCAGGATTGGTCTCTGGTACCTTATTTAGTTCATTTTGTGAGTTCATGTTTTCCTGGATGGTCTTTATGCTTGTGGATGTTTGTCATTGTCTGGGCATTGAAGAGTTAGGTATTTATTGTAGTCTTCAGAGTGTAGGCTTGTTTTTGCCCATCCTTATTGATAGGCTTTCCAGGTATTCTAAGGGACTTGGGTTTTGTGATCTAAGTCTTTGTTAACTGCAGCTGTATCTGCTTTAGGAGACACCTAAAGCCCAATAATGCCATGACTCTTGCAGACTCATAGTCTATGGCTAGGGCTGTTCTAAATGCTCCATCTATGGGTGTCAGCTGATTTCTGCCCCTTCGTACTTTCCGCTGTGGCAGGCCAACACTGAGTTCCAATGCAAAAGAGCACAATCGCTTTGCTGTCCCTTCCCAATGTGCACAGATTCTCCCTCCATGCACCATGGACACTGTTGGGGAATGTGAGAGGGGTGGTGCATGCATTCCAAGACTCTCTTTCCTACCCTCTTCAATGAGTCTTCCCTTGATATGATGCTAAAATCAGGTACTGTGATCACTCATGTGAATTTGGTTCTTAAGAAGGTGCTTTGTCGTGTGTGGGAGTAGTTGTTCAATTTGGTGCTTCTGCAGGGGAACGGTCATTGGAGGCTTCTTTTCAGCCATCTTTTTCTGTCTCTCTGCTGTAAGCTTCATTCTTATCACATTCATCCAACTTAAAGTTTCTGGTGAAAGTCTTTTAAATAATTATGAACTCCTTCTGCAAAAAAAGAAAACTCACGCAGTTTCTTACCCTTAATTGATATTTCACAGAATACATGTTAATACCAGCTTTGTTCCTTATGGACAGATCAGACAGCCAATTTGAAATATTTGGATACAAAACAATATAATTTAGCTCAATTTATTTGAAATTAAATTCTGCTTGCCTAATGTTATTATTGTAAGTAATAAGTAAAATAATATAAAATAATTTCAAGAAGCATAAATCAGAAAAAGACAGCATAATACACACAGTGTTTAACAGCATGGACTCAGATGTAAGAGTGTTTGGGCTTAAATTGCTGCTATACCTGTTATTAGTGGTTTGACTTTGAACAACTTACTTAACTTCTCTGCATTACTTCTGTAATCTGCAAAATGACTTTAATTATAGTACCTACCTCATCTGTAAGTGGTGATAAAAATAGTACCTGCTTTCAAAAATTCTAATGAAGATTATATATTAGTAATTATGAGAGTACTTGAAATAGTGCCCAGTATGTATCATATTCATGTTTATTCATAAAAAATAAACATAAAGACACTTAAAAATTTCTTGGAGGCATATGCCTTTGGAAATAAGCTAATGTGCTTTATTTTATGGGATATAAAATATATTATATAGAATATTTATTGTGTATTTATTAAGCTATCCTACAAGGATGCTCAAAAACAAATTTACAGTTAAAATAGCAGCCTTATGCCATGTTCTGATAATTTTTTCTTCCTAAATGCTTCATATTTCACTTTCTTTTTACTGCTCTTCTTTAAATGCGTTTTAAATAGTCATGATATTCTTGTAAATTTAGATAATGTATGAGTCATATATACCGAAAGAAGTAGAATAACTTTAATTTTTTACTATTCTCAACTTCTTTACTTTGAAATTCCATTGATTTATTGTTCTCTTTTTTTATGTATATATGTGAATGATCTATTCTTCTAGGTATGGCCAGGATTAACAGTATACCCTGATTTCACTAATCCAAACTGCATTGATTGGTGGGCAAATGAATGCAGTATTTTCCATCAAGAAGTGCAATATGATGGACTTTGGATTGTAAGTAGCTATTTTAAACCAACAATTTTGGTCAATAACTGTAGAATTATTTATCTGTAAAAATTACTAAGTCAGCAAAATATATTTTTTCTGATGTATTCAACATGAAATTTAAAGCTACTATAATGTTTTTTCCTAGAATATATAGGTATACCCATCATGTGCATAAGTAAGAAAAAAATGCCAATTAAGGTTTTTCTTTTTTAGCAATACACTTTATAGAATACATTTTACTTCTGTATCCAAGGTTTTTTTCCTTTATGTGTAATAATTTACCCAAAAATTAGTTAATAAGATTTGGTGATAAACCTGTTGCTTATCAATTAGCAAAACATTTATTAAAGTTTTTAACAGTCAAGCAACAGCAGCAATATGATCTGAATAAGCCCCTGTCCTTTAGAGTCTTCTCTTTAGTAAGCTATAGAACAGAACAAATAAAAATTGGCAATAGGTTAAGTATTACTGTATTTAAAAAAAGCAACAAAGAGAATCCTAGTTTGCTCATAAACTTATTAAAGAAAAATACAGTCATGCATGGTGGCTTATGCATCTAATCCCAGCACTTTGGGAGGCTGAGGTGGGCAGATCAGTTGAGGTCAGGAGTTCGAGACCAACCTGACCAACATGGTGAAACCCCGTCTTTACTAAAAATACAAAAATTAACCGGGCTTGGGGGCACATGCTTGTAATCCCAGCTACACTGGAGACTGAGGCAGAAGGATCGCTTGAACTCGGGAGGTGGAGGTTGCAGTGATCCGAGATGGTGCCACTGCATTCCACCCTGGGCAACAAGAGTAAAACTCTGTCTCAAAAAAGAAAAAAAAAAATACAAGTGTTTAAGAGTTTCTTTAATGAAGCTGTATATCTGTAGTTATTGAAGGCCTGCTGCTAGGCATGGAAACTAAATTACAACTGAGTATAATTTTGAAAAAATACATAATGGACACACTAGTGATGGCTATATTTTCTTTGGTGTTTTAGGTTCACATCATCTCTATTTTCCTTAGGTGCTCATTATTGATTCAGTCGTTATTCTAATTATTCCCTTATTTATTAAATCAATCAATCATTTAGTTAGCAAGTATTTATTTTGCACCATATGTCTGTCAGACATGTTGTTGGGACTACAAAGATGGAAAAATTATGTTTTCTGCTGACAATATGGATTTGGGTAAAGGGTTAGCATAATTTTCAGAACTCCTATGATGACAGTAACAAATAGAAGATGAAAAGGCTTCAGTTATTTAACATAAAATCACTGATATCACACCACTAATAACCAGCAATTGGTAGAAATAAAAAAAAATACTGTTATCTTGAGCTTTATTTTAAGTTCTAGTTCTTGTATTATTTAACTGATACTGAAAGTTTCTTAAGTCTTTTATTTTTTTCCTAGTTAGGAGCCACTTTGATTACAGCAAAGTTACAAGTATAAATAATACTGTAGGAATAGTGAGACAGAGCCTGATTGTGTTATAGAAAGACAGAATATTGCATTTCTTGCATTCATTGAAAACTGAAATTCCTGATTGACCTCCAAAGTGTGGGAGAGAAGGTTATCTGAGAAAGGCAGAGTATTTCCAACACTGATACAGAAGCATTGTAACTAAGCCTTAAACACACAAACAAAAAAACACAACATAAAAAGCAGTGCAATTTGAAAGATCAATGAACTTCAGTGAACTAATACATATCATGGATAAACAGTGGATATTTTACTTCTAGCTATTAGTTAAATACTTGCCATATCACACTGCTAAGCAGTTTATCTAATTATTTCACTTTCTTTGGATTATTGTTTCTGATCCAGCTAAAACAAGTTGTTATTCAACTGATAAAGTTTTAGATTTATGTCAAGTATAAAAATAGTTTTATAATTTACTAGATTTGTAGTTTAGTTCCATGCTAATATTTGTGAATTTTAAGTTTAAATATTAAAATCACTTTGGGAAATGATGTGAGCTTCATTGTCATTGAAATATTGTTTTTGTGTATAAAATATAATAAATTTGAATTCTCTTTTTTATGAGAGATAATTCCCTAATAGTTGAGAAACAAAAGCCTACTGTACTTAGTATACTTAAGGCCAAAGCTATGATTTCAAAACAAAAGTGTTAGTCAATATTTTAAAAATTAAAATATCATTTCCATTTTTTGAATACATATGCATGTTTTGATATCATGTTATTTTGGTTCTACTCTTAAAAATCTAATAAGAAAAATTATTCAATGAAAAAACTGAATAATTTAATGCATAGTATTTGGAAACATAAATTTTATAAAGAAGATGTGTCCAAATAATTTTATATATCCAAATAGCTAGAAGTGTATTTGGTTATATTCTTTCTACATTTCATGTAATTCTTATAAAAATGAAATTCTTTTACAATTTTTTTTAAAAAAACAGGGCTATATTTATCTAGATTTAGTTTAAATGTGAGTATAAAATGCCATCAGAATACTATCACAATTTTCAAGCAATTTTAAAGAAGCTTGAGGTACATTCTCAGAAACAAAGTTGACAATTTTCTTTTCTTTTTTTTTTTTTTTTTTTGAGACTCAGTCTTGCTCTGTCACCCAGGCTGTAGTACAGTGGCACTATCTTGGCTCACTACAACGTCCGTCCCCTAGGTTCAAAAGATTCTCCCTGCCTCAGCCTCCTGAGGAGCTGGGATTACAGGTGCACTTCACCACGCCCGGCTAATTTTTGTATTTTTAGTAGAGACAAGGTTTTACCATGTTGGCCAGGCTGGTAGGTAACGCCTCAGCCTCAAAAAATAGTTTTTAATAGACTTAACATGATTTGAATGACACCTACATAACTTTAGATGTGCTTATTACTATCAGTCTACTGAGGCTTTTGCCTCATGACTACAATGTTCCAAATCTACTTGTTGTAATATTAAAAATGTTAATTTAATGCACTGGTATCTAATATTAACTAACTATATTTTCACTTAAATCATTTGGATATGTTAGAGAATTAAAGTGCTTTTATAATTTTCAAAATGCCACTTAAAAATACACTACAATAGATAAATTCTTTTAAATATGTGTAGTAAGTTTAATTTAATACAGTCTTGCTATATAGACATACTTTAGACATATTTAAGGAAGGTTACTAAAATATTAAATGGCATGTTTTATGTAAAATATGGTTAAAATTATGAAAAATGTTATTTTTTTTGACTCAGCAGGCTAAAAATGTATATTATTGGTTCAAAAAACTATTTTCCCTTTTATTGTGAGTTGGCAAAATAATCACATTCTGATTCAATCATGTAAAAATGGTCGTAAAATAAAACTTTTAAATATTTTTGTCAATTATTTTCAGTAAAACCAATTAATTTTTTTTCTAAAAAAATTTGTTCATCCTTAAATTACATAATAATGTTTACTTTCAGTGATGAAAGATTTTGTGAAATTTATGGCAAATTTACACATATGTAGCTCAAATAGAAATGATATTAATATCATAGTTGAGTGTTTTGCCCTTGTAATTCCTCAACTATATGATATACCTGGATGTTAAAATTGTTTAGAAAAAGACTCTTAAAATTTAAAATAATGCAGCTCACTATTCCCAAATTATACATTTCAGCAGCAGTTTTTTAAAACTTGAATTTTATTGATGGAATCATGAAGAAAAATGTAGTTTACCTACATTTATTTGCTGTATATACCATTATTAATTTCTACTGGACATAGGAAACAAAATTGAATATAACATTCCAGACAATTTCAAAAAAATAACTCAATGTAGCTTTAAGTATTTTGTACTTCGGAATAACTATATTAATTTCTCTCATTTCTGCTTACTCTGAAAACATTTGGGAAGTGGAAATATATACCATTTAAATCTGTCATGATAACAAATCTATTGTTTTTTCCCTTGAGCACCATTAATTTATCATTTCAATTCCATGTATCAAATTTCCTTAGCTTCTTTTTATATCCACAGTCTAGACACTTTTATGAGAATATTTTGAGAATAACAGAATTGAATAATCATATTGAGTGGGCTTCGGTCAGAAGAACTCAATATTTAGGGAAGCTTTTGCAAACTAAATCACTCTAGTTGTAGTTATAATTTTATGAAAGAAATGTCTAACTATAATACAAATGATTCACCATTACATTTTTAAAATTATTTTATTAGTGTCTTTAAGTGACACCATCAGTCTCAGATCTTTTCTAATCTGTTGATAAATATTATCTATTTGGGGAGTCTCAGAAAGCAGTATAAAAGTTAGGTTTAACGATTGCAAAGTTAATATAGGAGTGTTAAGGTTAAAGGGAGGATTGAAAGCTGAAATAAGAGGGGAAGGATTCAAAAAGGTGAAAAGCAGTGAGTCTTAAAATATAGGCATGATGTAGATGGGGAAAAGGAAATGTAATTAAGAAAATCTACTTTTTCTGAGTGAAGTAAAATTACCAGAGAGACAAGGATGTGACTGAATGTGATGCCTTTATATGAAAGGAGACAATTTATTATAGAGATGTGAAAAACAAGGCTTATAGAAGTCCTCGACACAGTTTGCAGAGAAGAAAGACAAAACACGTATTTCTTGAGTATATGTTTGGTAATATATGATTTTATAAAATTTATTTTTTTTAGTGCAAAGACTTAACTGGTTTATGGTCACACAGCTAGTAGGTAGTGGGACAAGATTGGGGCCTGTGTTAAAATGGCTAGAAAATCCATGAACATAATATCCCACCACTATTTCTTCAAGAGCTGTTTAGGTCTTGGTTCTCAGAGTGTGATCGTGCTGACCTAGGTTTCCCTGAGTGTTTCAGAGATTCTGTGAGGCCATAACTATTTTAATTAAAACACTAAAGTCTATTTGCCTTTTTAAAACTTTCATTCTTTTATGAGTGTATAGGAGCTGTTGGTAGGCAAATTTTGCCTCTAGCAATGTGCTTAGCGCATCATAGAAACTAGATAAAGGTTAAATGAAACAAAATACATTGAATCAATGGATATGCAAAGAATGTGTATAATAATGGACTCATAATGAGAAGACTAACAGCTATTTGGAAATGACTTAATACTTATAAGTAATATCATATATATATATATATATAAAATCAAAACTAGATACATGAACTACATTTTGATTGTTTAAAATCTCTCTATCCCATCTAAGATACTTATCTGATACAGGCATTCTGTTTATTTTTAGGTTGTTAGCTTATATTTATCTTCTAGGAATTAATGAGCATTATGGTTATCTTATATAAAACATTTTCAAAGAACTAGAGAGTTTCTGCTAATAGGATTTATAATTATGTAAAATCTGCGGTTCTTCATTTTGTATCCATTCAGGACATGAATGAAGTTTCCAGCTTTATTCAAGGTTCAACAAAAGGATGCAATGCCAACAAATTGAATTATCCACCTTTTACTCCTGGTAAAATTTATTTGGTTATCTAATTACTGTTTTAATTTAGAATAATTTTCTGTTTTGCTGGTAATTTCTAGCATATATTTCTAAATTACAATTTTTGGTATAGTTTTAAAACCATAAAATCAACTTGTTTATTTTTTCTTCAGCCAAATATTCTCTGCCTAAGATTGTATTAAAATAGACTAATCTATTATAAGGCTTTAAAATGGGTCCATAAATATATGATGTACAATATAGTTGGGTGTAGGTATATTTCTATATTGTTAAAGGCTATTTTGTTATTGAAGTTAGAAAACAGAGTATTTACCAATGTAAATATAAATCTAATAGTTAATCCAAGTTTAGCAAGAGTGAAAGATGAGGACCTAATTGGAACGTAGTTTAGGTTTAACTGAATTGTCCTTTTTCATCATTTTCGACCAAATATGGAATTTCATAGCACAAATGAAATGGGATATAACATTTATGATGGAAAATATATATTATAATGTTTATAATGGAAAAATATAAGAAATGTTTCTTATGTATTTTCTCAAAGATATTCTTGACAAACTCATGTATTCCAAAACAATTTGCATGGATGCTGTGCAGAACTGGGGGAAACAGTATGATGTTCATAGCCTCTATGGATACAGCATGGCTATAGCTACAGAGCAGTAAGTGAAATTGCATTCAAATACTTCTTTCATATTTATTTTTTTTTAAAGTTTTTGATAATTTATCAATGTATTAATAGGAAATAGTAAAGTTAAGAAAAAGAAAGATAACATTTTATGCCTGCTGAAAAGTTACGGCATTCATAATATCAGTTCTCTTACTAATATTCGTGAATTTGGGACTCATTTATTAAGAATGACGTGGTAGGCTGGGTGCGGGGGCTCACGCCTGTAACCCTAGCACATTGGGAGGCCGAGGCAGGCAGAGCACCTGAAGTCAGAAGTTTGAGAACAGTCTGGCCAACATGGTGAAACCCCATCTCTATTAAAAATACAAATCTACCGGGAGAGGTGGCAGGCTCCTGTAATCCCAGTTACTTGGGAGACTGAGGCAGAAGAATAGTTTGAACCCGGGAGGCGGAGGTTGCAGCGAGCCGAAATCGTGCCACTACACTGCAGCCTGGGCGACAGAGCTAGACTCAGTCTCAAAAAAAAAAAAAAAAAAAAAAATTGACTATTTGTATGTATAATATATTATATATATATATATATATATTTAACTGAGACCCTTTATTTTAACTCCTAGATTTAAATTATCCTTTTATCCTTCCAAATTTTACCATTTCTGAATATAACTGTGTTTTAAGCTTGAATCTCACAACTGACCTGGGAAAATATTGCCCCAGGAACAGGTCTTTAACTATTTTTCAAAAAGAATGATTTTAATTAAAACATAGTTTTCTAATTAATATCCTTCTAAGTAATATTCTAGTACATTTTTAATAAAATATGATATTAAACAAAAGAAGAAAACAATAATATGTTCATTATCTGCTAATTTTCAAGCATCGTTTATGGTCCTGTGATATTATAGTCAATAAACCCAATACTGTTTTCAATATACTTACGATTTTCTCATAATTAAACAGTTATGATTGAGTGTTTATTCAAATTTATATTTTTCTGGTCCTAAATCATACTGATACTCAAACTCTTAAACACTGTCTTCATGGTGTTAATTTACTTTGTAAACTCAATAGAGTATTACATGTAGCGGTGTTTAACTTAATATATCCTAGGAAAGAAAAAATAGGCTATGTTTCAATATAATAAAGATTATAACATGGAAAAGCACTTGATAATATAGTTACCCATTTCCTAATTGCTTCCAATTATGAAAACATTATAAATAATAGTTGTGTAACATGAGTGATGCTTGTAGTTGTGGACAGTGGTTAACTTCTAGAAACAAACAAACAAACAAAACCCTCTTAAATACTTTTTATCCCTACCTTGTCTGCTAATATTTGAAGATGTAGAAATGAATATATAATTGGAGTCACCACACTACAAAAAGTGTATTGGGTTCAAGTTCAGGTATAATATTTTCTATTTATAAGGGAATTCAATTAGTTTAAATCATATATTTCAAAAACAAATGCTGAGTGGATACCAAATGCACATGTTTATTTAATTTGGTAAAGGATGATTGGAGTCATTCAAAATTTAGTGATTTCTGAAAGTTCCCTTTCACTATATTTTACCAGAATATATTTAAATAAGTAAATATTAGTAGTGACATACAAAATTGATATGTAATTTTGACATAATTATTATAAATATTATGACATAATGCATTAGTCCATTTTCATGCCACTGATAAGGCATACCTGAGACTGGGCAATTTACAAAAGATTTACTGGACTTACAGTTCCACATGGTCGGGGGGCCTCACAATCATGGCAGAAGACAAGGAGGAGCAAGTAACATCTTATGTGGATGGCAGCAGGCAAAGAGAGAGTTTGTGCAGGGAAGTTCCCATTTCTTTAAAACCATCAGATCTCATGGGACTCATTAACTATCACAAGAACAGTGCAGGAAAGACCTGCCCCCATAATGCAATCACCTCCCATCAGGTTTCTCCCACAACATGTGGGAACTGTGGAAGTTACAATTCAAGATGAGATTTGGGTGGGGACACAGCCAAACTATATCACATGGCTTGGAATTATGAAATTTTATAATCTAAATGCCAACATTATTTTTTAAAATAATTTTTATTAATTAATTTGGTTTTATTTTTAGAGCTGTACAAAAAGTTTTCCCTAATAAGAGAGGCTTCATTCTTACCCGCTCAACATTTGCTGGATCTGGAAGACATGCTGCACATTGGTTAGGAGACAATACTGCTTCATGGGAACAAATGGAATGGTCTATAACTGGAATGCTGGAGTTCAGTTTGTTTGGAATACCTTTGGTAAGACAGTTGCATACAGTATTCCTCATAAAAGCAACAATTATGTTAATTTTTAATGTAATCTTAATGAATTTTAGTAAAATGATCAAAAGGTATGTTACAGAAATAATTCAGCATTTTATTTTTATTGAGTTTATGAAGAAAATAAGAATACAGATGGCATCTGTAATTTTCATACCATTAAAGTGAGAATGTAGTACTAATAAAATTCAGTGAAATCAGGATAATTGAGGAAAACAAATATAAATATAAACGCAGCATAGAAAAGCTTATATAAAAGATATAAAGAAAAAATAAGGTGGTGAAGAAAAGTTCAAATATATTGGTTATAAAAATAAATGTCAGAAGTCTAAGTGTATTTAAAATACTAGATTACCAGTTTAGATTTTGAAAGATAATCTTTTGTTTAGAATATAAAACATAAGAACAGAAAAAAATGTTTAAAATTTCAAAAGTGGAGAAAATGTGTACTAGGAATTGCGAACATAAAATATCTGAGAAGTCTAACTCTATCAAACAAAAAAAAAGTAGTATCCAATGTTGATATTCAAGACTAAAGAGAGACACTACGTAACAAAAATAAGGTAGAAAGTATTATAAAACTGTAGTGATTTGTTTTTGTTCACATGCACAAATAAAACAAACACCAAAAACCCAATCAATAAAAGTAACACCCCCTCCACACACAATCTTGTGTTTGAAAATTGAAAAATAGGCTGGACAAGGTGGCTCACTTCTATAATCCAGCACTTTGGGAAGCCGAGGTAGGTGGATTACTTGAGGTCAGGAGTTTGAGACCAGCCTGGCAAACATGGTGAAACCCTGTCTCTACCCAAAATACAAAAAGCTGGGCATGATGGCAGGCACCTGTAGTCCTAGCTACTCAGGAAACTGAGGCAGGAGAACCGTTTGAACCTGGGAGGTGGAGGTTGCACAGAGCCAAGATTGGGACTCACATTTTTGAGACCCTGTCTGAAAAAAAAATTGAAAAACATATTATCAAATTCATTCATGAGTCAAAGATAAACTGAATAGAATTAAACAAACAAACAAAAAAAAACCTTAGAAAATTAACTTTTAACAATTTTACTTATTAAATCTTGGGAAATTTCAGCTGTTAGTATTTGAAGAAAAACCTACTGATTTAAATACTTAAAAAGAAAGAAATGCTTAACAATTAGTGAAGTGCATGAATTTAAAAAGTGGAAAAAGAAAAACAATAAACCTAAAGAAAGATATAAGTAATTAAGCTGAGAGAAAAAATTAATGCAATGTAAGCAAAATCTCTAGAGGAAAAATTTTAAAATACAAAGGCAGTTCTTCAAAACTTTTAATAAAATAGACTAATTTATAGCATATTTGTTAAAAAGGAAGGAAAAACAGGCAATATTCAAATGTATTTTAGTATAAGGTGTCATTTATTATAACAACCAATTAATAAACCATAACCAACAGTCAATATTAAAACTAAATGTAGGACTTTTTGAGAAAATGTAAGTGATAGCTAAGTAAATTAAATATATACCCTGTTCAATAATAAGAAGACTCAATATATTAGGAATAGGCATTCTCTACAAAATGTTATCAAAGTTTTGTGGAATTCCAATTTAAACAATAAAAGGGATTTTGGGAAACATAAAAGGTGACTCTAAACTTCATATGGAAAACAATACATTTTAAAGAAGTAGAGAAAAAGAATGAGGATTAGTTCTAACCAGATAAAGCTACAATTATTAACACAACGATACTGGACTGTGAATATGCAAATAGATTAACACGGCAATATAAGACACAGGCCCATGCATATATAATTTGTTAAATGACAGCACTGAAGGAAAGTATCAACTATTTACATGGACTATTGACTCAGTATTTAAGAAACAATATACACCCCAATCAGACGTAGATTTGGTCTTTTCAAAAGAAGACATTCATACAGCCAACAGACACATGAAAAAATGCTCATCATCACTGGCCATCAGAGAAATGCAAATCAAAACCACAATGAGATACCATCTCACACCAGTTAGAATGGCAATCATTAAAAAGTCAGGAAACAACAGGTGCTGGAGAGGATGTGGAGAAATAGGAATACTTTTACACTGTTGGTGGGATTGTAAACTAGTTCAACCATTATGGAAAACAGTATGGCGATTCCTCAAGGATCTAGAACTAGATGTACCATATGACCCAGCCATCCCATTACTGGGTATATACCCAAAGGACTATAAATCATGCTGCTATAAAGACACATGCACACGTATGTTTATTGCGGCACTATTCACAATAGCAAAGACTTGGAATCAACCCAAATGTCCATCAGTGACAGATTGGATTAAGAAAATGTGGCACATATACACCATGGAATACTATGCAGCCACAAAAAGGATGAGTTTGTGTCCTTGTAGGGACATGGATGCAGCTGGAAACCATCATTCTTAGCAAACTATCACAAGAACAGAAAACCAAACACTGCATGTTCTTACTCATAGGTGGGAACTGAACAACGAGATCACTTGGACTCGGGAAGGGGAACATCACACACTGGGGCTTACCACGGGGAGGGGGGAGGGGGGAGGGATTGCACTGGGAGTTATACCTGATGTAAATGACGAGTTGATGGGTGCTGACGAGTTGATGGGCGCAGCACAGCAACATGGCACAAGTATACATATGTAACAAACCTGCACGTTATGCACATGTACCCTAGAACTTAAAGTATAATGAAAAAAAAAAAAAAGAAAGAAACAATATAAAATGTGTCGATTTCTCACATCGTGCACAATAAACAGTTCCAGATAGATTTAGGGACCTATGTGTGTAAAATAAACTTTATCCATTTCAGAAGAAAATATAGAAAGATAAATTTATGACATCAGGTTAGAGAAATAATTACTTAAGCAGAATACAAGGAGAACAAATCTTATGGGAAACACGTATAAATTTGACTACAGCAAAATGAAAACTTCTGTTCCTCAAAAGACCATTTGAAAAGTTAAAAATTAAAGCAACTCACCACGAAATGTTATTTTCAATTCACATAGTTGATAAATGATATTCAGTTTGAAGTCCTACCTTAAATCTATAAAAATTAAGAACAATAGAAAAGAAGTAAAAGATATAAACAGGCAATTCTACAGAAAGAGGAATCTATCGGGACCCAATAAAAATATGAAAAAGTTCTCAACTTCCCTGTAATCAGAGAAATGCAAGTAAAAACCATGGTGAGATATATTTTATGAAGAAAGATGATAAAAATTTGTCTGAAAAATATCAAGAATTGGCAAGAAAATGAATAAGGGGAACCTTCATGTGCTATTATAGTGCTTGCAAATGGTTACAAACAGTTCTGATTATACAATGCACATTATAAATAAAAAAGAAAAATAATCCTGTGTATGTACACCATAGAGTAAGAACACATTTTTTACATATTCACAAGGATATCTATACAGGGTGAGTACCCCCTATCCAAAATATGTGGGACCAGAAAGTTTTCAGATTTCAGGTATTTTCAGATAATTTAGTGTTTACATATATGCAACAAAATGTCTTAAAGGAGCAAATTTATGTTTCGTATACACCTTACACACATAGTGTGAAGGTAATTTTATATGATTTTGTTGAGGAAACAGTTTTGACTGCAACCTGTCATTTGAGGTCAGGTATGGAACTTTCCACTTCTGGCATTATGTTGGCACTCAAAATGTTTTTTTTTTTTTTTGAAGCATTTCAGATTTTGAATTTCTGGATTAGGAATGTTCAGCCTATATATAAATTTCACAGAAGAATTTTTATACTCATGAGTTCCCATACATTGGAGAACTAGAGCAACATTAATACACCTGAATCTCACACAAAAAGGAAATTTCATTACAATGCATACAACATGTCATTTATACAGTTAAGAAAGCATGCAAAACAATGCTATATAGTGTTTATAGATACATATATACTTACACGGAAAAAATAAAGAAATATTTGTAAATGGTAAACACTAAATTCAGGATAATATTTTCTGGAGAGTCCTTGAATAAGGATAATGCGGTCTTATATGGGTACACATTGTGCAAAGCAGCTCAATTTTATTTGGAATAATTAATTTCAAAGCTCAACATGAACACATGGTCACAGTTTGTTATTATTTTATTCCTACAGTTACATATTATACTATAAATAGGAAAAATCAGATCGAAGAAGGTTAGTTTGGGATTAAGAAGCAACATATTTTAATACAATAATTTCATCTTTTACAATGAATTAATGAGAACATCAAAATAGAAAATGAGTAAAATGTAAATACAAAAGGCAAAGAAAATGCATAAAGGGACAATGAAGGAAACTTGTAAAATAATGCAACTAGAGACAAGGATGGAGCAAAAGTGGAAAATAAATTAGTTTAAGGAAGTGCATATAAAAGGAGTAAAGCAAATTGTAAATATCGCACATTAATCAGTTGAGGCATACAGTGTGATGCTCTAGCCAAATTTGAGAATCTTAATATTATAAATAGTAAATATATTTGTTATTTAGGTTGGAGCAGATATCTGTGGATTTGTGGCTGAAACCACGGAAGAGCTTTGCAGAAGATGGATGCAACTTGGGGCATTTTATCCATTTTCCAGAAACCATAATGCTGATGGATATGAAGTAAGTGCCTCTTGTTCTCCATGTTGTGAAATAAAACACAACCATAGTTTTTATTAATCTCCTTAAATTAAATCTATACAGTATATGGTCTGAAAGATTGCAGCATAATTTATAAAGGATTGTTAGAAGTCCCTTTCTCAAGTCCTATACATATTTTGTATATTCTTACATTTAAAAAAAAGGGTTAAATAAGGAAATCATGAAATGAAATGTAGTCACAGCACAAATATCTTAGTTGAGACTAACGCATACACTGTACAAATGTATTAGATTACCAGTATTTTAAATTAGAGCCAAAGCTTTTAGAGTATGAATTCTTGGATTCTAACAATGTAAGTTCCAGATAACTTTTATATGAAGAAAAGTTATAATATACTGTAATGGATTTCGAGTTTTTGTTTAATTCATATGAAACAAGAATTTAAAGATACCCACAAAACAATTACAGTCCAGTGTCTTTCAATAATAAATAGAACTGGAATGAATACATAGGGACAAAAACAAAACTAACACTTTTAGAACACAGTTTTGGACTGGTAGGAGCAGAAGTGCAAGACAGTACAAAGCTAGTCTACCAGCCCTGGGAACTCAGGATACTGTTGGCTCATCATGATAAGCATGTTTTTCAGAGAGAATAATAAAATTCAGTTAAACCATTATGTCAATTAAGTACATACTGGTTAAGAAACCATTCAATGTTTACACACTGGTTGCATACAGGGCTTATATTGTGTTTGAGAAGAGACCCAACTACTGAGCTCAGCCTGGAGGGAGGCATGATCAAAAAGAATTAAAAGGTACAAATTGGAGATTAGTTTCTTCTTAATACACCTAAATGATATTTTCAGGAAATGTGCATCCGTGGGAGATTTTGATAGAAATTGCATGACACTCCATGTTCATAGAAATTGCATGACACTCCATGTTCATTTGTGTTCTCCAAAATGCTGATGATAAGACAGAAACAAATTTTGAAATTTATTGGTCAAATAATGTGAATGACAAAGAGAGTGAGCACGAGAAAGTGGGGAGAGCCTGCAGACCATGGTTCAGGTCTGAACTTGATGAAGGTGAAGGGAAGGTGGTTTGGGAGGGAGAATTCTGAATTGCAGTCTAGTTCTAACCAAGTTTCAGTCAGGCGAGTGGGGAGTCCTTAAGGGAAAGCTGACCATTGACCTTTCTTGCATCTCCCAGGAATGAGTCTGCATCGTGTTCTTACTATACTCATTCAAGGCTGGGAGCAGCATCGAGAAACATGGTTTTCAGTGCAAACTTAATAGTGGATTCAGGGAGACAGTAGTTGAGGTCTTCAGTTAATATCGTTACCAAAAGCAGGAGACCTAAACCGGCTTGTCCATATCAGTGTTACTTGGCTGAAGGAGTCACTTACCTAGCCTGAGCTCAGTAGAGAGACTGCACTTCAAATTGTAAGTCTACAGGCTGTCCAGGTAGCTCTGTTCCCTGTGTTCCTGAGCCAGCAACCTACCTGTGATAATTCTAATAGCAATGGCACAAGACAGTAAGTCCTTAGGCAAGTCTATTTCAAGCCTCTGCTTTAATGTATCACATATAATAACATCCTATTGGCCAGAGTGGATTGCATGACTGAGCGCCAAGTCAAAGCGTGGGTAGGTACACTCTACCTTCACTGATAGGGATTACAACATTCCATGATAAAGGCTGTGGGTACAAGGAAGCATGAAACATTGATGCCAATAATTCATTCTACCACAATTACAAGATAAAAATTCTCTTTTGTTAAAAAATATTTATTTTTTCTGTGGCAATACTTCAAATATGTTGAATTGTCCACTTCAAAACTAAGTTTAATTAAAACATATAACAAAACCTAGACATATTCATTCAAACACTTTGATGATGAAATTGGAATAATTGCAATTTCTCATAAACAAGCTGAAATTTTTGTAGTTTGCTTTAAAAAGCAGATTAAAATGCTTCTACTTTAATTTTCACTCGTATTTTAGCTTTCTTATTTTAATTTCTCTTTCTATCTCACAGCATCAGGATCCTGCATTTTTTGGGCAGAATTCGCTTTTGGTTAAATCATCAAGGCACTATTTAACTATTCGCTACACCTTATTACCCTTCCTCTACACTCTGTTTTATAAAGCCCATGTGTTTGGAGAAACAGTAGCAAGACCAGTTCTTCATGAGTGAGTACTACGTACAATAATTATAATAATACTTTTTAAGTATTTTCAAACTTATACAGAAAAGATTAATAGAGATAAATCAAGATATAAGTTAAATTTCTGATGCTTGTTTTTACATTTGTATAGATGATTTGAAGAGCTATATAATGATACTAGTAAATATAATTAATTGGATAATATTTAGGTAGAAATTAGAGAATTAAATAGAACTTACAAGGAAAAGATATAAAACATGTTAGGATATTACATCAGTAAGAAAGATTAAGCATAATATTATTAAAAATATATCAACTAAATATTGAAACAATAAACTAAACATAGATCAAGAGTACAGTATAGTACTTACTAAAAAGGGAAATTGTGTTTATCTTTGCATATATCTTTGACCGGAGTGGGGCCTTTCTGTGATGAATGACTTAAAGATCCTTTTAAATTCAGGTAAAAACTAGAGTTTACCATGAAAAAGCTCTAAGTGAAGAAAGTAGAATATGAAAGATTTCCTATACTTTATGAATCTATCTTATAGGAGAAAATAATTAAACAGAAGAGTTTTTGTATAAATAAAAGGTAACCTTGTCATCTATGATAGATTTTTCTGAGTACGAGATACATTTATTTTCTCCTTCTCTTTTCTTCCTTCCTTCTTCCCTTCCCTCCCTGCTTTCTACTTTCCTTCCCTTTGTTCCCGCCCCTTCCTCCTATCCTCCCTCCCCTCCTTCTTTCTTTCATTTCTTCCTTTTCCTTTCTCCCTCTTCTACTCCCCGCTTCTTCCTTCTTCCCTTCCTCCCTTCCTTCTTGAATGTCAGATGAATAATAAAGGATGTAAGAACTATGGATTCAAAATGTCATCTGAAACAAGCACAATTCAAGATAATAACAATTCCCAGGAAAAAAAAACTGAAAAGATAAACTGAACCAGGAATTGGCTAAATTTATTTTTTCATTATTATACTTTAAACATTGTCATTGTTCTTAGGTTTTATGAAGATACGAACAGCTGGATTGAGGACACTGAGTTTTTGTGGGGCCCCGCATTACTTATTACTCCTGTTTTAAAACAGGTAGGCTCTACAGGTTTAATAACCTTATTGTTTAAACTGAAGTTTGTACAACTAAATTGAGCCTACATTACAAAACATCTGAATAATAGATGATACTCAGTGGATTGTTTCAAGCTGACAAATATCAAGTTGGAATTCTATGATGTGAAACAAATTTCAAAAAGTTATAAAAATATTAAATAGATCTATGCTTACCAAATATGTAATATCTAACTGGGGACAGGAAAATTATATGAAGTTATTGTTCTCCTGAAAAAAAAAAAAAAAACTATATTATAGAATCAAAATCAAATCATAATAACAAAGGGCTCTCATTTAAGTAGATATATACATTGAAATTGTGCTCAATCGTAAATAAAGAGGAACTGGAAAACTTGCTGTTCAGATGAAAATGTTAGAGAAACACTGGAGTGAGTTGGTAATTATTACCTATTTTTAAAAGGTGTATGTGTCCATGGACGTAAACAGAAATAAACATATTCACATTCACAATGACCATGTGGTTTATAACAGTACACATATATGCATACATTATTTTAATTGCTATCTAAATTAATTATTTCTTTACCTCTTTGCTTTTATAAGTTTTATAATATATTATCTAAAGCTAATAAAATAGCATTTTGATTATTATGTATAGGAAATATCGGAGTGTAACAACATAAAGTTTTTTTCCCTTGACTATGAAAACCCAACTTAATATTTGACAAGATCCTCTCTGTTAAAAATTGAAATTAAAAAAATACATATTATTTTTCTTTATTTTAGGGAGCAGATACCGTGAGTGCCTACATCCCTGATGCTGTTTGGTATGATTACGAATCTGTAAGTAATCTTAACATACTAATGGACTCACAAGTATATTTTTAAACATTTCTACATAGAAACTTAATTCCATAGAAACTTAACTATATAGCATACATATTTTTAGAATTTCTGTTATTAACTATAAAAAATAATATTTTCAAACTTTAGAAATATGTCAAAATTTTTATAAGTATACCCTTTTTTGCGCATGAGCTAGACTCTAATATGAAGTTATATTATTTAGCATAAATAGATATTATTTATTTTTAAATTTTGGAAATAAAAGTTAGCAGTAATTTAGGAAGGAGTGGCAACTTATTTTAATGCTTTTTCTTATTTTACATATTTATCTTATTGCCAGAAGACTTGAGTACTGAGCTAATCTTACATATTTGTTTTTATATGGTATATTCAAATATTTGAAAAAGGCTTTTATTTCAACCTTGAAAAGGCAAAATAACAGCACTCATATACACCATCCATTTTTTTCAACTAAACAAGACTTTTTGAGCACTATTTATTTTAAATGATATTATTTCGTAAATAACTTACATTGGCTAAGTATACCCTTATTTTTACAGGAATAATGATTTTAAGAAAATCCTTCCTAAAGACATAGTTAACTTTAAACCATAACAAAGAATAAAAAAGCTAATTAAAGTACTGTTAATTATTGTAGAAAGAAAATGAGTCTCTTTATGTTGTTTTTTTATTTTTTATTTTTGAGAAAGTGAACTTTCTTTTCCTCTGCTTTGTTCAGCAAACTGGGGGGGGGAAAAAAAAAAAAAACTCTCCTAAAGTTAGAAAACAATATATTGTATTTATTCGGATGACATAAATTGCTCATAATAAAAATTGTTTCTATGCATACCTTTTAATTCTTGTGAAATAGAGTTTAAAGTCTTCAATAATATTAAGAATATTTGTAATCTTCCAATTATTAGGGTGCAAAAAGGCCATGGAGGAAACAACGTGTTGATATGTATCTTCCAGCAGACAAAATAGGATTACATCTTAGAGGAGGTTATATCATCCCCATTCAAGAACCAGATGTAACAACAACAGCAAGGTAAAATGAAAAATCATTAACTGAAATCTAAAATAAAATTCAAATTCTAATATTTCATATTTGTGTTAAGAATCAGAGATAATATTTAGCTTCTTCACCTGCAGATATGTGACACACAGAGGTAATACTGAACTATAACCATTGTAGTTATAAAAAGAATGAAATTATTTATATTATTATAAATATCTTGATTTTCAAAATTTCTAATTTACTTAGAAGTTAACTTTCTGTATCAAAAATTTACTCACATTAGCATAATTAAAGATAATATTTGATTCTTAATAAATATACAAAATGTGAATGTTTGTTATATAATTGAGTAAAGTATTTGTTAATTTTTACATATTTGAATTTCCATACATAAATAAATCCCAATGTATTTTTTTCTGCTAAAATGCTTTAAGTTCATAAATGAATGGGATATTTCATGTTAGGTAAAGAGCAAGAGAGAAACTAAATTGCTCACTAAGTGTAAATCTCAGAAATATTTTCTAAAAGTAAAAGAAACTTGAAAATACTGGTGCTCCATTTCGCATCATTCATTCTGAGTACAAAGAGCACAGAAAGTGCCGTATTGAATTCACATACTTTTCCCTATTCTGCCACAACCCAACAGGAAGTTACTCTTTATTCCTTACCCTACTGAATTTTCTTCATAACATTAAGAATATCTGAAATTATGTTATTTATTATTTTCTTTTATGTAGTATGTTAGCGATACGCATTAGTAATTAGTAATTTAACTGTTTTGGCATTCTAGAATGTAACTGATTCACGAGTATGTTCTCAAAAAATTGTTATACATGAGAGCTGTAATGACCAACAGCAACATATAACTTGGTAAATGCATACTGGAAGGAATACATCCTATACAGTCCAGGACATGCCTGGACTGTATAGCCTTGGAGATAATATTTTATGGTAAAATGTAACTTAAAAACAAACATATTTCTTGACTACATCTCATTTCTCCTGTTGTAATAATTTCATTTATAATATTCTTACAGATTCCACTAAACATTTTTTAAATTTTAATCTTTTTTTAATTTTTTTGCTCATAAGAAGTAGACATTGAAATTTAGGGTTATACAGGTTGAGTTGAGCCTTAATATGACACATTTAATTTTTCTTATTTGAATGAAAATATTACATTGTTTCAATTTTGCAAGTATCTCAGCCTTCAAAAAATCCATTATTGCATTTACTACATTTATTCTTTTGACTCATTTTCTACATGTATAAAGTACTTCTGTAATCACATAAGAACATTGATATCAGTAAATTATTAATACATATAAATACAAATTTATTGATGTCAATTTTCTTACTGAATTCAGGACCCATAAAACAGACAGGTTGAAGTGGACTTATTTATAGGATATTGTATTATTACGCATTTATTTTGAATCATATATGCATCTAATTTTTCTTAATAGCCGTAAGAATCCTCTAGGACTTATAGTTGCATTAGATGAAAACAACTCAGCCAAAGGAGACTTTTTCTGGGATGATGGAGAAACTAAAGGTAAGTCTGAAAGCGATATGCTTTAAATGTTCATTCTGATAACTGGAAGTTTTGGCCTTATTGATATAGGTTTTTTCATTTTTAAAATATCACAATTTTTATTTTTAATTCCTAAATTTTTATCTGTTGAAGGTTTTTAGGTTACTTTAAACATTTTACCATTGTTATTTGCTTTATCTATATTTAACTAAAATATCTAGTTTTGTGCTTTTGTTTGTTGTAAGTCTTTGACAAGACTTTTTAATCTATCTTTATCTTTTAGATTAAAATAGTCAATAAATTCTCAGGTATACAAATTGCATTATATTTTCAACTGTTTTGAAGTAAGATAGTGATTATAACTAAAATTTTGTCACTGTAAACAGAAAATAAAACCAATATTTAAAGATTTCGTTATTTAATGTCAAATTATTTGAGGTAAGAATGTCATTGTATCAATTGTTTACAATTTATTTTCCTTATTATCTTTCATTGTATTTCTTGAGCTCCAACCTTGAGAATTCAGTATACCAAAGGAAATATTTAAAAGTAATTTTATGCTATGGTATTTCTAATTATGCCATAGTAAGTTTGCCTATTTGTATTTAACTGTTCACTTACAATTTTCCTTATAAATATTTAGAAACCTTTTAGAAAAATCTCATTTCTTCCAATAGAGGGCTGTTAGGTATGTGTTTTATATATGAGTACAAAAGATTATAATTTATCTTCTATTTTAATTAACTACTTCTTAGGTGTATTAAGGAATATCCTTGTACAAATTTTAAAGAGTTACAGATAAATATAAGAAGGACAACAAGAAAAAAAAGAGTATCCTAAATGCCTTTAAATGTATATGAAACATGTGAATATTTATGTATTTTTGAAAATGTATGTATTTAAAAATTACCACAGGATTCTGTAATTCTCTCCTAAGACTTATATTCACCCTCAGTTAACATTCATTTAAACAAATTACATTTATTTATGGCCTTATATCAATGCATTAGCAATCAAACTTATTCGAAGGAAAGATCTGTTCTCTGGGTGATTTTCTCAATGCAAGCTGTGAATTACTTATATCATTAACAGCTACTAATCATAAATGTCCTCTGTCTTTCAATTATTATTATTCTTTACCAGTAGTCCTTTCCTTGATAAATGTAGTCTTTTATACCATCTACCTGACTTCCAAATTTATATCTCCAAATCAGTCTTCTATGTACTTCTCTATTTGTTTGTCTAATAAAAATCTAAAACATAATCTTCCAAGATAGAACTTGGATCTTACCACCATTTATCTGTTCCACCTATGGTGTTCCCTTTGTCAGTTGATGGTAACTTCATTGCTCCAGATGCCAACACCTTGGAATGGGCTATTCTCTCTCACAACCTAAGGATTTCATTGGTTCTACTTTGATCTGAATCTTCTCATCAGTTCCACCACTATCACCACCATCATTCATGTTAATTTAGGACAATAGCTTCCTAATTGCCCTGTAGCTGTTTTCAATCCCTTTTTAAATTTTATTACAATCCAGCAGATAATCATTTAAAAAGGTGATTCCAGTAATTGCATCTCTTCTCAAAACCCTCTAATGATCCTCCATTTTACTCAATTAGGAGACAGTGTTTTATGGAGACCTAGAGAGCTTATGGTTTGTGCTTTAACATTTGCATATGTGCACACACACACCCCAAACGCGAACCCACGCATCTATTATCCTGTATTGCTTTCTATTTCTCAATTTCAGCACACCAACCTTCTTGCTCTTTCTTAAAATACCCTGAGGTGTAAACACACTAGGGTGAGCCCTTCCGTGAGATTAGATTCCAAACCTATTCTCTGGCTTATGTAGTAAGCCAAAAAACTTCCTGCATGGAAGTTTTATAAAAGTGGATTCCAGCTGAACTTACATTATTTGTAGTTATCAATCAAACAATGTCGTTGAGATGATACCTCCATTGATAGCATGTGTGGTACAATTATAAGATTATTCCTATTACTCAAATTATATAAATATTCCAAATACATACTGTCTACTGATAAAGATGCATATGAATAGCTTACTTTCATATAGGTAAGTAGCTAAGAATATGAATAATATAATTCAGTCAGTTATCTAATATGATACCTATGTAGCTATGTGCATTTAAAAAGTGAAAGAAAACCAGAATTCTGATTAATGGATTTGTAAGCAAACATGGAGACAGTAAAGTGATCTTCAGTTCAGGTTCTGAATATAATTTTATTTCCTAAGACTAAAATTTTAAGCAAATTAATGTTGTGGAAAGTATATTATATGAATCCTAGGATTCCCTTTATATTTTAACACTTTATGACAAACTACTTCAGTCCTTATCTTCAGTTTTTCTTTTAAAGAGGTATGTTGAATAAAAGTTTTATTATATATGGTACAGAATCATTGTATTCATCCATCTTCCTCATTAAAGTTTATTTCAATTATAGATTAAGGTTTATTTCAGTCTTCAACGTGTCTCCAGATTTATTTTTTCCTTGAATACAAAAATAATAGAAAAAAATAAACATAAAGATGCAAAATATATTATAGTATGCCATGTCTTCCTAAGAAAAATTTATTGTTATGAGGTTTACAAGGGAGAGAATATCATTCAAAACAATACATTTTTAATTATATATTATATACTGTAAGTTTGGCTTTCTCTTAATTTCCAGAAATATCTTGGTAGTCTTTGAAAAAGTAAACAAGGCAAATATGCATTCATTACCTCTACTCGCTGTGAAAATAAAATACCATTATTATATTAGTTAGAGGAAATTAAAACATATACAGAGAAAATGTTTGAGATGCTTCATTAATAAACAGAATCTAATTTGTTCAAATTTCTTAAGTGTTATATAAGTGTAAAACCAGAGCAGAGAATTTAACATTACATTTTGTACTGATCATGATATATTTCATTTCAGATACCATACAAAATGGCAGCTACATATTATATACATTTTCAGTTTCTAATGTAAGTATTCTCTTTGTACTTATAGCTAAATGTATAATTTGTTCATGCCTAGGTTATTCTTTTATGGTGAATATTTTGGAAAAGGTGTTCACATTTGCCTACAGATTTTAATGGAATGTAATAAAATAAGTTTTTCATTTAAATTGTTATATTTAAATTGTTAAATTATAAACAAATTATCTTAAAATTTTATAAAGTTTGTGATCATGTAATTGATGCAAAGAAACCTTTAGAGTTCTTAACATGTTATGTTTGGTTTTAGGCAACATGCCCTAGGAAAACAATTTCAACATATTTGAAAATATTTTAATGAATTAGTCACAGTAATAATTGGTGTGGATTTTGGTTTATTAAATTTTGAATAGTTAATAGAAATGATTTTTTTCATAGATGTTGGTTTTTTCATACATTCTCTTTTGGCAAAGTTAAATTATTCTTCATCAATGTTAGGACTAGAATAAGAATGAGTCTATATGTGTTGCATATGAGTAATTAAGGTTGTCTCTGAAAGTAAAATTTTCTGGCATATATATATAAATTAAAATAGCTATTAATGAGTATATTTCTATGTGCTACTTAGATGAGGAGAGCTGGAAGGAATAGAGATGTAGATGATGACCTTTCTTTCCTGTGTCGTATCGGTATTGTTATTTCAGGTTTGGGTTTGTATCTGATGACCTAATATATAATATCATATACTATTTTTCCCAGAACACATTAGATATTGTGTGCACACATTCATCATATCAGGAAGGAACTACCTTAGCATTTCAGACTGTAAAAATCCTTGGGTTGACAGACATTGTTACAGAAGTTACAGTGGCAGAAAATAATCAACCAATGAGCGCTCATTCCAATTTCACTTATGATGCTTCTAACCAGGTAATTGCAATCTTTTAAAATATTTTAGCTATCATATAATCTCACATTTAACATTATATAACCATTCGGGCACTTATATTTCTCCTCTCAGTGTGTCTCCCTTCCTTCTCTTCATTGCTTCCTTCCTCCCTTCATTTTTTCTTCACTTTTTCTGAATAATATTCCAATTTACGTCAATCCAATTTGTATTTAGATATCAACATGAAGGGAACTCCTTGCAATTTCTCTCTCCCTATTTTATTTTCTCATGCATACTAGTTATATGGGCCTTGCTAATATTTTCCATAAAATTCTTCTAATCTGAACTCTAACCTACCTATTGCACACAAAAGAAATTCCAAATGTTTTAGCTGCTTTAGACTCTTTAATATATTGGTTCAGTTCATTTCTTTAGTCTTTCTCCTGTTTCTTTTTTAGTGAGGTGTCATTGTCCTCAAAATATATCTTGTACTCTTCTGACTTCAATTTTGCGTTTACACTTTTCTTCTCCTGTAGAAAGCCTTCCTTGTGTTGTGATTTTTGTTTCTTTTGATAGTTGTAGTATAGAGGGAAAAAGAATAACAAAATTGGATGCAGTGTTATTGGATGCACAGATTCCAGCTCTGCTATCTCTGCTTCTAAACACATTAAATAAATCTCTCATTATTTTAGTTTTCTCATTTGCAAAATGTAATATTTCAATTATAATGTTGCTTTGGGTAGTAGATTGATGTATTAAAAAAGAGACTGTAATATTTAAAAACATGAAAGCAATTATTTTTGTCATTTACCTTTTCTCCATTTATATAATACCAAATTATTAGTAATATTGCCATAAATAATTTCTGAATTGTTTAAGATATAGAACATTGTCTTATAATATTTTTGTCTAACTCATAAGACCTCTGGCCCAGGGCTTTTCAATTATTTATTTTCAGAAAATATGTACTGATTAATTATTTTTTATTTAGTAGGTATATTATGATTTATATTTCATAGCACTATAAGAACAAATTGATATAAATTAAGCAATACAAGCTTATTGTGAACTTTATGACTGTAATAGAGATTAAAAGAGGGAATAATAAAAAATAATTATATTGGTTAGGTATACAATATAAAGGTCTGTCTGTGGCTATTTGTATGTCTACTTTTATGTTTATAAATATATATACATAAACACTAGTAGTATACCTTTATAATTCTGCTGTGCATAGATTGATCTTTATATGAACTTTCATTACTCAAAGTAAAGTTTTGCAACTATGTTTGGTAGATATCAAAAAGTAAGTTATGCAGATGAAAATCTGGGTGTGGGATAAATTTGCTCACATTATTCCCAAAGTATATAAGAAATAATCAAACATGATTTTGAAATCCCAATTATAGACATAATTGTATGTGTGTGCACATACATATGTACATATATGTAGATATACATAAATACACACATATATATTGCATATATATAATTCTATTTTTAAAGTATTTTATCAAAACTACTAATGATTTAATTTGAAGAATTGCTGTAATTGCCACATTTCATAAAATGTAAATTTTTTTTTTAAATCATCCGATGACCAGATACAGTGTTTAAAAGTTTTGTTTGTTTGTGTGTTTTGTTTGTTTGTCTTCAAAGGTTCTCCTAATTGCAGATCTCAACCTTAACCTTGGAGGAAACTTTCGTGTTCAATGGAATCAAATTTTCTCAGAAAATGAAACATTTAATTGTTATCCAGATGCAGATTTGGCAACTGAAGAAAAGTGCATACAACGTGGCTGTGTATGGAAAACGGTAATAATAATTTTAATTATTACTCATGATATGGTTTTCACATAAACATTTCAATGAAAATTTTACATGTTATAATTTTAAATCTTCAGCATATAAACTAAATTCAATTAGATAATCATGTGGAATGTGAAGTTAGCGTCTCTGACAGGCAGTTCACTTTTATTTTAATTAATTATCCAAAGACATATCTTAGTAAATGCCAGGCTGAATTGATGCCTAAATTGCTTTCCAGGCACTTCGGATAGTGTAACTTTACGTGATAAAATAATACTGTCTGTTACACTTTACTTGATGTTGACTGTAGCGGATTTGCTCATTTGGATAAGATATGCCAGTAGTGGATACTATTTCAAAATCATTGTCTCAAGTTATTAAGATATATAATGTTGAGTAGAGGGCTAGTTCTCTTCCACTAAGGATGGTAATCTCTGGCCAGTTATTTTGACTTTCATTTTAACAAAATAATGATGGCTGAGGGTGGCAGGTGTTTTTACCAATGTCACAGGAAGGACATTGTAAAACATTCCCTCTTGCTATGCCTGTTTTTCAAATTCTGAACTTTTCATTACATCATTGAGTTTTGTCAACAGCTACATTTATTTAATATAACTAAATAATTAAATGCGTTTGTTATATCGCTGGGATGAGTCAAGACATATCTGTCAGCAATTTTCCAGAGACATTTACATTTATATAAAGAGATGCATAGAATCTCTGCCTCCAGAGAAATTATCCCGATTTCTCTGCATTAATTGTTAAAACAGCATAATCTGTATCACTAGTGAAGAATAGGGAAGAATATAAGGAGAGAAAAAGTGAAGAGGAGAAACGATTTTAAAATCAACAGAAATCAAATGGTGAAGTTCATTTCTCTGAACCTTCTCTTTAAGTTGCCTCTCTTCAGCCAGATTCACATCCATTCCCCTTTACATTCAAAGTATGCTAACTTTATCAAAACAAAAATGAAGGACAGGTGGGAACAATTCATCTTACTAAAGCATAAATAGCTTCTAAACATGAACATGTGAAATTTTATCTTTCCCATTACATACTTTTAATGTGATATATATATAATGTTAAATCTATATAATGTTATATATAATGCTAATGTTATATATATATAAAACTATATATAACTATATATATATATATACACACACACACATATCACAGTTTTTTTATCTGCTCATTGATTGATGAACATTTGGTTTGGTTCCACATTTTTGCAATTGCAAATTGTGCTGCTATAAACATGCACTTGCAAGTATCTTTTTTGTATAATTACTTCTTTTCCTCTGGGTGGATACTCAGTAGTGGGATTGCTGGAACAAATGGTGGTATTGCTTTTAATTCTTTAAGGAATCTCCACACTCTTTTCCATAGTGGTTGTACTAGTTTACATTCCCACCATCAGTGTAGAAGTGTCCCCTTTTCACTGAATCCATGCCAACATCTATTATTTTTTGATTTTTTGATTATGGCCATTCTTTCAGTAGGAACGTGGTATCACATTGTTGTTTTGATTTGCATTTACCTGATCATTAGTGATGCCGATCATTTGTTCATATGTTTGTTGGCCATTTGTTCATATTTTCTTTTGAGAATTGTCTATTCATGCCCTTAGCTCACTTTTTGAAGGGATTGCTTGTTTGTTTTTCCTGGGAAATTGTTTGAACTTGTTGTAGATTCTGGATATTCGTTCTTTGTCAGATGTGTAGATGGTGAAGATTTTCTCCCACTCTGTGGGTTGTCTGTTTACTCTGCTGACTGTTCCTTTTGCATTGCAAAAGTTCTTTAGTTTAATTAAGTCCCAGCTGTTTATATTTGTTTTCATTGCATTTGCTTTTGTTTCTTGGTCATCAAATCCTTGCCTGAGCCAATGTCTACAGTGTTATCTTCTAGAATTTGTGTAGTTTCTGGTCTTAGATTTAAGTCTTTAATCCGCCTTGAGTGGATTTTTGTATAAGGTGAGAGTTGAAAATCTAGTTTTATTCTCCTGCATGTGGCTTGCCAATTATTATGGCACCATTTGTTGAATAGGATGTCCTTTCCCCACTTTATGTTTTTGTCTGCTTTGTCAAAGATCAGGTGGCTGTAGATATCAGGGTTTATTTCTGGGTTCTCTATTCTGTTCCATTGGTCTGTGTGATTATTTTTATATAGTACCATGCTATTTTGGTGACTATGGCTTTATAATATAGTTTGAAATTAGGCAATATGATGCCTCCAGATTTGTTCTTTTTGCTTATTCTCACTTTGACTATGCATGGTCTTTTTTGATTCCATATGAATTTTAGGATTGTTTTTTCTAGTTCAGTGAAGAATAATGATGGTGTTTTGATGGGAATTGTATTGAATCTGCATATTGTTTCAGCAGTATGGTCATTTTCACAATATTCTTTCTAACCATCAATGAGCATGGGATGTGTTTCCATTTGTTTGTGTCATATATGATTTCTTTCAGCAGTGTTTGTAGTTTTCCTTGTAGTGGTCTTTCACTTCCTTGGTTAGGTATACTCCTAAGTATTTTATCTTATTTTATTTTATTTTATTTTATTTATGGAGCTATTGTAAAACGGGTTGAGTTCTTGATTTGATTCTCAGCTTGGTTCTTTTTAGTTTATAGAAGAGCTATCGATTTCTGCACACTAATTTTGTATCCGAAAATTTTGCTGAACTATTTTATCAGTTCTAGGAGCTTTTTGGAGGAGGCTTTACGGTTTTCTAGGTAAATGATCATATCATCAGCAAATAGCGACAGTTTGACTTCCCTTTACTGATTTAGATGCCCTTTCTTTCTTTCTCTTGTCTGATTGCTCTTGCTAGGACTTCCAGTACTATGCTGAAAATAAGTGAGAATGGCCATCTCTGTCTTGTTCCAGTTCTTAGAGAGAATGCTTTCAATTTTTCCCCATTCAGTATTATGTTGGCTGTGGGTTTGTCACATGGTTTTTATTACATTGAGGTATGACCCTTGTTTGCTGATTTTACTGAGAGTTTTAATCCAAAATGGAATGCTGTAATAGGATCCTGTGATTTTTATTTTTAATTCTGTTTATGTGGTGTATCACATTCATTGACTTGCATATGTTAAACCATCTCTGTATCCCTAGTATGAAACCCACTTGATCATGTTGGGCTATCTTTGTGATATGTTGTTGAATTTGGTTAGCTAGCATTTCGTTAAGGATTCTTGCATCTATGTTCCTCAGGGATATTGGTCTGTAGTTTACTTTTTTGGTTATGTCTTTTTCTGGTTTTGGTATTAGGGTGATACTGACTTTATAGAACAATTTAGGGGAGGTTCCCCCTTTTTCTGTCTTGTGGAATAATGTCGATAGGATTGGTACCAATTATTCTTTGAATAACTGGTAAAATTCTGCTATGACTACATGTGATCCTGGACATTTTTTTTGTTGGTAATTGTTTACTATCATTTTAGTCTCACTTCTTGTTATTGGTCTGCTCAGGTTATCTAATTCTTCCTGATTTAAGGTTGTGTCTTTCCAGGAATGTATCCATCTCTTCTAGGTTATCTAATTTGTGTGTAAAGGTGTTCATAGTAGCCTTGAATGATCTTTTGTATTTCTGTGATGTCAGTTGTAGTATCTCCCATTTCATTTGTAACTGAGCTTATTTGGACTTTCTCTCTCTTTTTCTTGATCAATCTTGCTAATGATTGGTCAATTTTATTTATCTTTTCAAAGAACTAGACTTTTGTTTCAGTTGTCTTTTGTATTTTTTTGTTTGTTTCAATTTCACTTAGTAATGTTCTGATCTTGGTTATTTCCTTTCTTCTTCTGAGTTTTGGTTTGGTTTGTTCTTGTTTCTCTAGTTCCTTGAGGTGTGACCTTAGATTGTCTATGTGTGCTCTTTTAGACTTTTTGGTGTAGGCATTTAGGGCTATGAACTTTCTTATTAGTACTGTCGTTGCTGTATCCAAGAGCTTTTGATAGGCTGTGTCACTATCGTCATTCAGTTAAAAGACTTTTTAAATTTTCATCTTGATTTTATTTTTAACCCAATGATCATTCAGGAGCAGATTATTTAATTTCCATGTATTTTCATGGTTTTGAAGGTTCCTTTCAGAGTTGTTTCCAGTATTATTTTACTGTGGTCTGAGAGAGTGCTTGATATAATTTCAATTTTCTTAAATTTATTGAGGCTCATTTTGTGGCCTGTCATATGGTCTATCTTGGAGAAAGTTCCATGTGCTGATGAATAGAATGCATCTTCTGTGGTTGTTGGGTAGAATGTTCTGTAAATATCTGTTAAGTCCATTTTTTCCAGGGTATGGTTTAAATCCATTGCTACTTTGTTGACTTTCCATCTTGATGATCTTTCTAGTAGTATCAGTGGAGTATTGAAGTCTTCCACTATTACTGTGTTGCTGATTCCCTCAATTCTTAGGTCTACTGGCAATTGTTTTATAAATTTGGGAGCTCCAGTGTTAGGTGCATATATATTTAGGACTGTGATATTTTCCTGTTGGATAAGGCTTTTTATCATTGTATAATGTCCATCTTAGCCTTTTTAACTGCTGTTGCTTTAAAGTTTGTTTTGTCTGATATAAAAAAATAGATACTTCTGCTGGCTTTTGGTGTTCATTTACATGGAATGTTTTTGTTCCCATCCCTTTATCTTGAGTTTATGTGAGTCCTTATGTGTTAGGTGAGTCTCTTGGAGGCAGCAGATGGTTGGTGAATAGTTATCCATTCTGTTATTCTGTGTCCTTAAAGTGGAGCATTTAGACCATTTACTTTCAATGTCAGTATTGAGATGTGAAGTACCATTCCATTCATTGTGCTATTTTTTGCCTGTATACCTTGTGTTTTTAAATTATGTTTTATAGGTCCTGTGAGATTTATGCTTTAAAGAGATTCTGTTTTGATGTATTTTTAGGATTTGTTTCAAGATTTAGAGCTCCCTTTAGCATTTACCGTAGTACTGATTCTGGTAGTAGTCAATTCTCTCAGCATTTGTCTGTCTGAAAAAAGGTTATATCTTTCCTTCATTTGTGAACCTAAGTGTCCCTGGATACAAAAGTCTTGGCTGATAATTGTTTTGTTTAAGGAGGCTGAAGATAGAGCCCCAATCCCTTCTAGCTTGTAGGGTTTCTGCTGAGAAACATGCTGTTTTCTTTTTTTTTTTTTTTTTTTTTTTTGAGACAGAGTGTCGCTCTGCCGCCCAGGCTGGAGTGCAGTGGCCGGATCTCAGCTCACTGCAAGCTCCGCCTCCCGGGTTCTCGCCATTCTCCTGCCTCAGCCTCCGGAGTAGCTGGGACTACAGGCGTCCGCCACCTCGCCCGGCTAGTTTTTTGTATTTTTTAGTAGAGACGGGGTTTCACCGTGTTAGCCAGGATGGTCTCGATCTCCTGACCTCGTGATCCGCCCGTCTCGGCCTCCCAAAGTGCTGGGATTACAGGCTTGAGCCACCGCGCCTGGCCTGAAACATGCTGTTTTCTTTTGTAGGTTACCTGGTGCTTTTGCCTCATAGCTCTTAAGATTTTTTCCTTTTCCTTCATCTTAACTTTACATAACCTGACAACAATGTGTCTAGGCAATGATATTTTCACAGTGAATATCCCAGGTATTCTTTGAGCTCTCTTTTATTTGGATGTCTAGGTCTCTAGCAAGGCCAGAGAAGTTTTCCTTGATTATTCCTTCAAATATGTTTTCCAAATTTTTAGATTTCCCTTCTTCCTCAGTAACAATAACTATTCTTAGGTTTGGTCATTTAACATAATCCCATACTTCTTGGAGGCTGTGTTCATATTGTCTTATTCTTTTTTTCTTTGTCTTTATTGGACTGAGTTAATTCAAAAACCTCATCTTCAAGCTTTGAAGTTCTTTCCTCTGCCTGTATGATTCTACTGCTGAGACTTTCATTTCTTTGTTTAAGTCCATGTGGTAGGATGATATCATCAACAAAATAAGCTTGAATAGATGAGAAGTATTCAAAGACTAAACCCTGGGCGATTACAAACTTCAGCCAAGGAGGAAATGACAAAGGAGTCTTAGAAAGAACAGCTCAAGTATAGGGTTGGAAATAACCTGCTGGGTCCTGGAAGCCAATTGAACAAAGCATTTAGAATGGAAGAAATGATCAACTATGCCAGTTGTTTGTTAGTAAGATAAGGACTGGAAACTGACATGTGGATTTGGCAACATGGAAGTCTTTGGTAACTTTGGCATGCAAACATTAGATGTAGTACTAGGGGTAAAAGCCTGGTTAGAGTGAGTTCAAGAGAAAATCATGGGACACATTAGAGATAGTGAGTATGATGAACACTTCTATGTTTTGCTGTAAATAAAGCAGAAAAAATAGAACAGTAGTCAGAGAAACTACTGAAGTGACATTTACTTCAAAAAAATGAGATGAATAAAATCAGTTTATGCTGTTAAAAATAACATAATGAATGCAATATTTTTGATGCAAGAGAGGGTGGAGATTTGAGGGAGAAATATTTTTATAGGTAAGGAGGCCTGGGATAGGGTACACAGATGAAATTGTTCACTTTAGATAGAAGCCAGGCAGTACGCCCTCAAGAAAGTGAGTCAAACAGAGTATCTCAATTTAGTCAGCTTAGGCCTCTTTCTTTTAAAGAGCTTTTAGGAGGACTTATACAATTTCTTTAAAAGGAAATTGGAAATGTAGATAAATATATTTCTCTGCAAAATATAATAATAATCAAGGAAGATAGGGAGAATGGATTGTGGTAAGGAAACTAGCCATCAATGCCACAGTTTATAATTTTTTTTCTTAGGTTTTGTCTCTCACTTCTATGTAAACCAATCAACTATGATTCTTGGCCAGGGTTCCTATTTCAAATCCAGGTCAGGATGTAATTGACCGGTATAGCAGTAAGTTAAAAAAAGAAGGATTGAGAGTTTCATTATAAGTAAAAGGACTCTACCACTTGCCCTTTAGAGGCATGTCATAATGCCATTTTTATACACAATAATCAATAATCAATATGAAGAGTAAGAACAAACATGGAATCAAAATGTATTAGTAATATACTTGCTTTTGCAGACAACACAATTTAATGCTATTTTTTGAGTTAAAAAAGTACGACATTTGATCCTTCTGCTCTACCGTTCTTTCTGTAGAGCGTAAATGCAAATATTTTGTATAAAATTTTAGTACATGGGATCCCAAATTACATATAATATATTTTGTGTTATGACTGTTATTTCATTTTTTTATTAATGAAACTTGTAAACCATACAATGTGTGACTAAACATCAATATAATTTTAAAGAGTCGAATATTACAAGGCTTATAATTTCTGGCAATGAGCATGCATTGTGTTTTTAGGATTCTTCTCTATCCAAAGCACCTGAGTGTTACTTTCCCAGACAAGATAACTCTTATTCAGTCACGTCAACTAACTATTCATCAATGGGTGTAACAGCTGACCTCCAACTAAATACTGCAAATGCTAGAATAAAGTTACCTTCTGACCCCATCTCAACTCTTCGTGTGGAGGTGAAATATCACAAAAATGATATGTTGCAGTTTAAGGTATGCTTGATATAAACTACTTCAAAGCTAGTTTTGATTTTGGGTAATTTTGGAGATTTTGGATAATTCTGCGATTTGATATTTAATGTAGTATTAAAGGTTATTAACAGTTTTGATAATATTTTGATTCTATAAAAATATTTTTTCCTACACAACTCATAGCTAGGTGCCCAAGAAATGAAACTGATCATTCTTGCTAACTTTGGGATTAATACAATGATGATTTAAAAACTACATTTAAATTCTTGCAATATACATAAGTCATTTATTATCAAACTATGCTGATAGTGTCATTAAAATAAACAAAATTGGATGCCTACTCTTTTTACTATTTTTAAGTTGTGGCCTTAATTTTCTGGCCAATGTAATAAGACATACCAAAGCAATAATTTCATTCAACTTTTAGAGATAGCATATTTTTGTAACTTAAGAATCCCAAGGGATTCCATTAAGATAGTATTAGAAATTTTAAATATCAACACAATAACTAGATGTAAAATGTATTTCCAAAGATATTTTCTCGTACATTGTTGCTCACTATTTAGAAGCAGAAATGGTAACAAATCTCATTAGCAAACTCAAATGAAAAAATCAAATAATAAATCATCAAAAATTATAGGACTAAATGGACTATCTATAAGGAGAAAAACTATTAAAAATGTTCATATTAAGTATTTTAAAATTATAAATGAGTCAATTATCTTTTAAATGTTAATTCACGAACTCAATCGCTGCTTTTAAAGTATTTTCATATAAATCTTAGTGAAATATCTTTTGAGACTTCATAAAATAACTTGTAAGTTTGTCTGAAAAAACAAACACCGTGCAATGGTTAAAATTCAGCAAGGGGTAAAGAACAAAAATTCATATAATTAAAACAGTGTAGAACTGGAGATAGAATTGCCTGATTGTTTATTGAAACGAGATGGCACAAAAGCATTGAAGATTGTGTGTGTGTGTGATGGCGCAAAAGCATAGAAGATTGTGTGTGTGTGTGTGTGAGAGAGAGATGGCACAAAAGCATAGAAGATTGTGTGTGTGTGTGTGTGTGATGACACAAAAGCATAGTAGATACGTGTGTGTGAAGAAAGGTTTGCAAATTAATAATGAAGAAGTAGGTTATTTAATAATTTATATAGAAAAGTGTCTGTTTTTTTTATCATATACTAAAATAAAATTTAGAATGAGTTGCATGTGAAAACTAAACATAGCCTAAAACAAATTTAACTGCATATTTATTTTGTATCTGGCTAGCACAGGCCTTTCAAGCCACAGATAAAAAGGCATAAATGACATAGGTAAAAATCTACACATTTTCTTACATACAAATAAAACATGTTTTCACATGGAAAACCACTATACACAATTAGAAGACAAAAAATGGGTAAATATCTGATAAATATGTGACTTAAGGAAAGCAATTTCAACTCATGTAATCAAGAAAAAATATCAAAACCTCTCATAAGAAGACATTTAACAGAAGAAACTAAAATATCAAGATAATTACACTCATTAAAAATTCTAGGAACAAAATGCAATTTAAAGTACAGTGGAACATAAATGCTAATAATGTAGAAAAAGATGAAATCTCATAAGAAATGAAATAAATAACAATGAAAAATAAATGCTTTTAATTTAACATAAATTAGCACTAGAGTACACATTTTGGTGAGAATATTAATCAGTAAACAAATTCTGGAAAGCAGTTTGTCAATAGTTATCAAAGACCCTAAAACGGTAAGTATACTCAGTCCCTAGAGGTATTTAAGAAATGTGCTGAAGAAATAAAAACACAAATAAACATAAATTAGCATTAGGGTTTATTGTATAATCATAGGTATGACAAAAAATATTGAAACAACTTCTGTTTTTAACCATGAAATAATGTTGGTATACCCATACTATAGAATATTTAGCTCTAAAATTTCTGTTTTGATCTTATTGTATAGAAAACAAATCACAAAACAATTTTTAAAGGTTCAAAAATGCAGTACTCAGTTTGGTCCCATTATAAATGTGTATATGAAATTCTATATTGATATGGTTATATGGACCATGAATGTAGAGTTAGAAATTATATGGAGAAAATATCTAAATATTCTTAGTTGAGCCATTATTTAAATTATTTCATGACATGTACATGCTATGTCAGCAATCAGAGTAAACTTTTTACTACTTATCTGCAATAGATTTACGATCCCCAAAATAAGAGATATGAAGTTCCAGTACCGTTAAACATTCCAGACGCCCCAATAAGTACTTATGAAAACAGACTTTATGATGTTGAAATCAAGGAAAATCCTTTTGGCATCCAGATTCGACGCAGAAGCAGTGGAAGAGTTATGTAAGTGATTGAATGATTTGATATAAAGGATATTTTAATTTCAGCTTAGGATCGGAAAAGTAAAATGATTAACAACCTTCACTGTCCTAGAGTAGCATCACACAAAAAAAATTTAAGTTGTGTTAAATAACTTTGCCCATTTTAATATTTCTAGCCAAACATAGTCCATGGGACTATTTTAAAGGATTGACCCACAATTTTATCTACACTTTAGAGGTGTTCAATTTCACTATTAGTATCAGACTCATTCTTCTAATCAAGTTGGGAACCAAAACCAAAACCTCTTTTAAAAAGCATGATGAGTGTTGGCAAAAATAAGTATTTGGAAACAAATGAAGTAAATATTTATTAAAACTGTTGAAATAGTTTATTGGTGCTTGAATCTGATAGAATTAATAATTTATCTGCCATGTATTAGTGAAAATAAGTTACAACACATAAGTCTAGATATATTTTTATGTTACAATGAATAAATTTAATTTTAAAATTATGGTCTTTATTCAAAATATCTAGAAACTATAATATATTGAAATATACTTTTATGTAATTTAAGTTTGCCATGCCATTCCTTAGATGATGTTATCAGGATGTTTTCTGGTATTGTCAGGATATGTACAAATAAATAATGACTAAAACTATATCTGGATCATTTTAATAATTTTGTTGTTATGACAATATTTTTGTTCAAAAACATGTGAAGTTAAGTCATTTTATAAAAATATCTTGGTGCAAGGGCATTATTCATTGTCATTTGGCAAGCATTATTCTCAATTAGTTTTCCAAAATAATAAATATAAAAAGTTAAAATATGCCCAGATTACTTGTAATACTTACGTTTCCTCTCCTTGCCAATGTTACTTTCCATCCTCCTTTATGTTCTTGCAAATGAGTTGAATAATATGTTTCTTGAAACACATTACTTCATACACAGCTATTTTTATGAACATAAAATAAAGGAAGAAAAACACAATTGGGAGTAGTAATTGGCAAGAGTTCAACATTTAAATATCCATTAAACTTAAAATTCATTATAATATTGATTTATTTTTATTCTACATGTAGAAAAAAGTGTATTGTGATTAACTCAAGGGAGCAAGAAAATTGAGAACTTTTAATTTCTAGGTCACACATTACTGAGTCATTGATGATTTCATATTAATTTTATTTTTAAAAGGAATACTTGTCTAAAGAAGGACATGTACAATCATATTATTTATGATTTCCCTATAAGTGTACGAAACATATTTTACATATTCCTTAATTTAACTAAAAGAAAAAATGTATTAGAATAGTTATCTATTTCCATTTGGTACCTGGGTATAATTAGGAATATAGAAAAAATATTGATTTTTTGATAATTTAAGAAAGAATTACCATTATCATTTGTGATACTATTTTGCATATATTTTGACAGACATAGCTTTATTTTCTTTTGTTTTCAGTTGGGATTCTTCGCTGCCTGGATTTGCTTTTAATGATCAGTTCATTCAAATATCGACTCGCCTGCCATCAGAATACATATATGGTTTTGGGGAAGTGGAACATACAGCATTTAAGCGAGATCTGAACTGGCATACTTGGGGAATGTTCACAAGAGACCAACCCCCTGGTGTAGGTACCAACATGTGACCACTCCATGAGGCAACTAAGACCATGAGTAGCATCCAAGCCACTTCTTTATAGGCCTGTGCTTTAGGATTGAAGTAATGACTAAGGCATTAGTTAGCAATCTCCAGAGCAGCTATAGCAATTTTCTGAGAAAGAAACCCAAAAAGTCACCAGAAATTACAGGTGGAAGCAGAGGAGTGGATGGATAACAATTTGCTTGACTACTGTGAGAAGCCAGGCTTTGACTCAATACCTTAACTGTTTCAAATGCATAGAAAGGATATGCTGATTCTGTATTCCCAGTCAAGTTTACCTTTACTCCAGTATAGAAAATATCTGCCTAACGGTTTCCTTGATTGTTTTTTACTTCTCAGATACTGATTTGATCTTTTTTCCCTTTATAAACCACAGTTGTGGCCAAACTGCAAATTACATCTTTACAATGTGTTTTTATGTACTCATGACACTTTTTCCAAAGATTTGTCTTGTTAATACAACACATTTTATGAATATTTAATGTACTGTACAACAAATAATATTATCTATAATATTCCAAACATATCATAAAAATATATTTTAACAAAAATTTTTCTATTTGTATTTTTCACACGTGATGTGTACTTAAAAGGATATACTCAGTAGCATACTATAAGTTTGCATCCTATTGTAAGCATTTTTTATTGTTAGGTGCTCAAAGAGCTTGCATTTATAACATAATACTCCAAAGTTAGGTTATTGAAGGCTGTTTTCTATTAACACTAACTTGAAAGAATACATTTTACCAAAACTGATTTCTTAAAATCCCTTCAGCATTTGTACAGATATTATTAGATTAATATACTTTTGATTATTGATATCTAAAATTACTTTCACTAGTAATTTTGTATATTACTGAAAATAAATTACTACAAAATCACTTTCAATGGTAATTTTATATATTAAGAATCAAAAGTATATAATCTAATAATATCTGACTATGATTACAGTATCAATGAATTAAATATTTTATAAATATAAAAATGTAAATGTTCTATAAATATAAAATATATAAACAAGATATTTTCTGGACAGTTTAATTGTATTCATCACTTTTATCATTTCTAGGGCATTTTACTATGGAAAAAATACCAGTTTATAGATAAGTTAAACATATAACTTATGTTTATTAGAAGTTATTAGATTTCTACATATAACTTATGTTTATTAGAAGTTATTTATTCTATTAGAAATTAATAGAAATTAATTTCTATTAATATACAAATATTATATAAAAATATTTGTAAACTACTCTAAAGCAGGAAAAATTTAAACAATTATTTTCTAGGGAGACACATTTATTTTAACTGAAGCATGGTTTAAGGTTCGGGAAAAGAGGAATTTAAATACCACAGCTTGATTATATAATAAATTGTAAAATAACATTGATTAAATTCACATGCTATTGTTACTTAAAATATATTGTGCTTAATTTTTATATTTCAGTACAAACTTAATTCCTATGGATTTCATCCCTATTACATGGCTCTGGAAGAGGAGGGCAATGCTCACGGTGTTCTCTTACTCAACAGCAATGCAATGGGTAAAAACATCATTTGTTGAATATCTCTTATTTTATGTGACTTTTTAATAAACTAATATATGTAGATAAAAATGGAATCTTACTTTGAATTTCCAGATGTTACATTCCAGCCAACTCCTGCTCTAACTTACCGCACAGTTGGAGGAATCTTGGATTTTTATATGTTTTTGGGCCCAACTCCAGAAGTTTCAACAAAGCAATACCATGAAGTATGGTTGCATATTTCTTTAAACAAAATTAAAAATGTTTATAGCATCAAGTAATTCTCTTAGTTCACACGTGAATTTTTTTTTAAAGGTAATTGGCCATCCAGTCATGCCACCTTATTGGGCTTTGGGATTCCAATTATGTCGTTATGGATATGCAAATACTTCAGAGATTCGGGAATTATATGACGCTATGGTGGCTGCGAACATCTCCTATGTATGTATATTAATTTTAAAACAATGTTAAATATGTAATATGTAAAAGTAGAATGAAATAATTAAACATGTATACTTTAAAATTAATTTAAGCATTATACTTTAAACTAATTAGACATGCTTCGTTTTTTTACTAGCACCTTATGTATTGGGTATGAGATTTATATACAGTGTCTTTGTCAGACAGATAAAACAGAGGAAGAAATACCATTCCTTTTCCCTTTCCCTCCCTAATTATATCATGCTGTGTTGTGCTAAACAAGTCACTGTGCACTTGCTTTCCTCTCACAAACTCTGGGTTGCACAGGCAGTCACTATGTTCTCTTCATGTTAAGAGTTCACAGAAATGTGTATTGTCAACAAGATAAGAATCTGTATCATCAACCGGAGAACAAGTTGGATGTGGAAATAATTTTTTTTTTGCCCTGGAATAGATAATAGTTGTAATATATAATACAGATTCACTCAATATTCAGGAAGCTAAATATTCCAAAGTATCCACAAATGATCAATCTCTAAATTTTGTCATTATTTAGCAAAATTAAGGAACCTTCGGTTGCTGCTGGTAATACCTAAACATTAAAATATAGAAGACTTGATATATAAGAGTTTATTCTAAGAACAATCAGAAAAACCTCATTATAAGACATTGGTATTTATAGTAGGGTCCAATATAGGGTTCCTGAATAACTAGCATGGGAAATTAATTATGTATGTTGACCATATACAAACATGCAAGTGGAAATTTATTATTTAAAAGGAGGTATACATTATTGACCATACTTTCTATGGTACCTCGAAGAAGAAATTGAGATAATGTCAAATAATATAAAATAATTAACAAATTTTGTATTTAGGCTTAAATTGAATATTCCATGATATAATGTAAATATTTGTTGGTTTAAACATACTTGCAATTACCTATCTTACAGCAATTCTTGTTTATATAAGCAGGGCTATTATCCTAAAAATGACTTTGATGGATATTACAAGAATCAGATCATAGTAATTGATGTAATTGGTAATACTCCTTTTGCCAATATTAGAATTATTTGAAATTATCCAACATTTGCTGTATAGTTCCCAGAAACAGCAACACTTCTTTCTGTATATACTGTACAAAATTCCTATTTGTCATGTAACCTAATTTCATAGCATCATAAATACTATTGCCCAGTGTCTGTTTCCTTTGAAAATTACATAATATATATCAATTTAGAACAGTTTTTACCTCTAAATCAAAATTACTAAATGAACTGTCAACAAAACAGAACATTTATAGAAAGTTGTTCTTAGAATACCTCATATCTTTACATGCTACTTTTATTCCTTGAACAGTAAACCACTTAATTCTTTTTAAGAGCTAGTGAGGAGGAACTCAAACTTTCATTTTGCTGTTACTTTTATAGGTATAATAAAATATGATACATTTACTATTTTGTATTTTTTGCCATACTGTGATGATTTTTTGTGTATTTCAGGATGTTCAGTACACAGACATTGATTACATGGAAAGGCAGCTAGACTTTACAATTGGTGAAGCATTCCAGGACCTTCCTCAGTTTGTTGACAAAATAAGAGGAGAAGGAATGAGATACATTATTATCCTGGTCAGTACTTGGAGTTTATCTGGGTCTTATTTCTTGTTTCTATTAATTCTCCTAAAATGAGGAGGAGGAAGGTGTTTCAAAAATAGAAAGTATATAACTTTGGATAATACTCCCAAATCTAAAACTCTTTTCCTTTAGCACTTCATTTTATTTGCATGGGTTGTGATCAGCTACCTTTTTATTTCGGTATATCCCTAGAGGTTTAAATCCAAAACTGAGTTAAAGGCAAGCTGTTTTCTAGTTATCATCCAAGCTACAAATAGGTCTCTATTTATGGGAGTTATCAAAATGTAATGGTAGAGTTTCTATTTTTATATAATTATTAAGTCATTCTCTGGTATTGCTTCTGATGTTTTTTGTATTTAAAAATTTGCCTTCAGATTGGTGATTCAGTGAGGATAATTTTTTATCACTAACATAGGAAGTAAGCTAGGTAGCCAGATAGCTCACCATAGAAATAAAAACAAAAACCTCTACTAATCTTGCTTGAAATGATAGCTAATGCATTTCTGACAGTCCTTAGAATTTCCTTCTAAGAAATTTGGAGGGCAATCTAGCTAGAACACTGATGTTTATATCATTTGTCATTTCATGTGAGAGCACATTATTATGATAATGTAGTAATGAAAACTTATGCTTCATAACCACTGTCCAAGTAGTTATGCTTTTTTTCATGTGTACTTTGTTTATATTTCATTTTAATTTTAGGATCCAGCAATTTCAGGAAATGAAACAAGGACTTACCCTGCATTTGAAAGAGGACAGCAGAATGATGTCTTTGTCAAATGGCCAAACACCAGTGATATTTGTTGGGCAAAGGTACTAAATCGATATCTTGAAATGGAATAAATACAAAAATTATATTTCAATGAAAGTTTCCATTTAATTAGTAAAAGTTAAAAACGTTCATGAGAGCTATACAGAAATGTAATGATTTAATAACTAATAAAATAATGTGTAGTCTTTGGTTCATTCCAAATTATTAGACACAAAGAAAGAATTCATATAAATCACATATCCAAATATGATTTGTTTAATTTTTAAGATGCATTTTATTATATTTCTTGGTACCACTTGTAATTTATTATAAAACTACCATTAGTAAGATGGCTACTCATTATTCTGTACTACAAGATATTTAAATGTTCACTTCTCTTAAAAACATATTGTTAATAGTAGCAACAACATGTTTTGACAGCTATACTTATAGTTAAAACTTAGATCATGAAGTATAATTCACTGTATTTTACATAAGCAATTATATTCAGACCTGATATATTAATATATTACAAAAATATTTTGATTTGACTTTTATATAAAGCAATCAAGAAAAAATCTCATAGTAATAACTAGAATGAACAACAATGATAAAATCCTCAAAAAATCTATGATGAGAGACACAGTTAAATGAAATGTGAGAGGCTTTTTGAATCTTGGATTGATATTAAGACATTAGTGATTAAATCTGTGAAATGCAAACATGTTCGGTAAATGTTTGTTGTACTGTATCAACATTAATTTCCTGGTTTTGATAAGTTCACTATTGTTATATTACATGTTAACATTAGAGAAAGCTGAGTGAAGAGTATAGACAGGGCTGGGCACAGTGGCACATGCATGTAATGCTTGCAGTTAGAGTGGCTGAGGTAGGAGGATCTCTTGAGCCCAGGAGTTCGAGGTCAGCCTGGGCAACACAGGGAGACCTTGTCTCTACAAAATAATTAAAAATTAGCTAGGCATAGTGGTGCATGCCTGTAGCCCCAGCTACTTGAGAGGCATATTAGTCCAGAAGGTTTTTTTTTAAACTCCCTACTTTCTCCTCATTCTGTATTTCTACACATTTTGTCAGATTTCTACCCTTTCTCCCCTTCCTTTAGAGCACTATTCTCTGTCAGTAGCTAATCTCTTGTAAATAATTTCTTTTTGATGGATTATTTATATATTTATATAGGACTTTCTAACTTCTACAATATAGATTCAAATTTCCAGAGCTTTTGGCAAACTGAATTTGAGCTCTGTTTTGTGTGTTTCTGATTGGAGGAGAAGGAAGAAAAAATGTTGGTAGGCAATGAGGTCAGGCTGAGAATAGTGATGAAGGGAGAGGAGGATTTAGTACTAATTCTGAAAGTCAATGGGATGTTTGACTCAGCATGACATTATTCAATCAGATCTTTTCTTCCTTTCAAACAAAAAAAAAAACCTGCTTTTAGTTTTTAACCCTGGAGTAATTCTAGATGTAGTTCAAATATACTATATTAAATTAAATTTAGCATATATTTTTCATATTCTTTTTTGACCAGAACATTTTGGTTATATGTATTATTTTCAAAATCACTAACTACCATAAAGGTTGACATTTCTATTTTGTATTTGCCATATTAAAGGGTAGACTAACATGGAAAATGGGAATAGTTTGCAAATGATATGTATGCCAATAATAATGATATTTGAAGGGATTACAGATCTGAAGACTTTGGGTTAATAATATGCCTCTAATACTCCATTACACTTCATTTACATAGGAATCATATCATGCTGACTACGTTTTGATCTGCTTTTCCGTGTCTTGTCTCTTGTAGGTTTGGCCAGATTTGCCCAATATAACAATAGATAAAACTCTAACTGAAGATGAAGCTGTTAATGTAAGTTTTACTTTGACTAACTATATAATGAAAAGAAATTCAAAACTTAGACTTCATTATTTTAATCATTAACTCAATTTGAATTCTTTTCTTTAAAAATAGATGACCATTTTAAGTTATCTATATCAGACCATATTTAGATCAAATTTTACCTAATTTTCCTCAATAACAAAGTATAAGTCAGCCTATTAAGCAATTTTATATTTTGCTTTATTTAATCCAAGCATTCCTTCTTTTATTTTAAAAATTATGCCCTGGCATGGTGACTCATGCCTATAATCCCAGCACTTTGGGAGGCCAAGGCAGGTGGATCATGAGATCAGGTGTTTGAGACCATCCTGGCTAACATGGTGAAACCCCATCTCTACTAAAAATACAAAAAAAAAAAAAAAAAAAAAAAAATTAACCAGTTGTGGTGGCAGGAGCCTGTAGTCTCAGCTACTTGGGAGACTGAGGCAGGAAAATGGTGTTAACCTGGGAGGTGGAGCTTGCAGTGAGCCTAGATCACGCCACTATACTCCAGCCTGGGCAACCAAAAAAAAAAAAGAAAAAAAAAAAAAGTTATTACAGTAATAACACTTAACATGAGACCTACCATCTTAATAAATGTTTATGCATATAATAAATCATTGTAAAATATGGGGGCAATTTTGTGCTGCAGATCTCTAGAATTTATTTACCTTGCATAATTGAGATTTTATGCCTGTTTCTTAGCAAGCCCTTATTTCCCTCCACTTACAGTCCTGGGCAACTATCATTCTACCCTATGTTTTATGAGTTTAACTGTTTTAGATACTTCATGTAAGTTGAGTCATACAACATTTGTCTTTCTGTTACTGGTTTATTTTACTCAGTATAATATCCTAAACATTCATTCTTGAAAGCAAAAGGAATAACTAAGATATTAAATGCAAATGATAACTAAAAGGGAACAGGAGTGGCTATAGTTATATCAGAGAAAATAAATTTTAAGTCAATGACTGTCACAAAAGACAAAAGAGGTCATTATAGAATGACAAAAGGGTCAATTCATTAGGAAAATACAATGATTATAAATACATGCACCCAACATTAAAACACTTAAATATTTAAAGCAAACATTAACAGAACTGAAATGAGAAATAGCAATGTAATAATGTTTGAAGACTTTGTTACCACACTTTCAATAATAAATAGAACAACCAGAGAGCAAATCAACAATGAAACAGCAGTCTTTAACAACATTGTAGGCAAAATGGACTTAACAGACATACATAGAACTTTCCACTCAAAAGCAGCCATATATACATTCTTCTCAAGTGCCCATAGAACATTTTCTAAGAGCAATCACAGGTTAAGTCATAAGCCTTAAAAATTGTAAGAAGATAGAAAACATACCATTTATCTTTTCCAGTCACAATGAAATTAAACTAGAAATCAGAAAAAGAGAGGAAATAAGTTAATTCGCAAATACGTGGAAATTAAACAACACACTTTTGAACATCCAGTGGAACAAAGAAAAGATCAAAAGAGAATTAGAAAATTTCTTCAGACAAACAAAAATAAAAATACAACATAGCAAAAATATTTCTGGGATGCAGCAAAAGCAGTACTAAGAGGGAAGTGTATGACAAGAAACACCCACATTAAAAATAATAAAAACCTCTAATAAATAACCTAGCATTACCTCTCAATGAAGTAGAAAAAGAATAAACTTAAAGTTAGCAGAGGGAAGAGAATAAGGATTAGAGGAGTAAAAATTAAAAGAAAAATACAAAATGAATAGAAAAATGTCAACAAAACTAAGAGTTGGTGATCCTTCTTTTAGCCGGATGAATTTATAATCATTAAATTATACAAGTTTAGGTAAGTGTAAAAAATTTGGGAGCTTAAAACTTACCCCAAACTACTTCTAAAACAGAGTCAAATACTTGAACCTACTAAACTTTGTCATTGAGGAAAAAGTGTTATTTCAACTTGAGTTCTGCCCACTATTCTTGAGTAATATTGTGTACCACTAGAGAGAAAAGCATCAATTTTTATATAGGTATTAGAGGACAGTGTCAATTTATGTAGAATGGCTTATGCAGAATCTTTTCGGATTCTCTTCTACAAAAGGTATCAAGAGTGTTGGATTACATGTACCTGACTGATTTTCTGGATATAATCAATGCTTTTATTTAAGGGATAGAAGCAGCCACCTAATAGAATAAGTTAAACTAAAAAAAAAAAAAAAAATGAATTATGTAAAGAGCAGAAAAGTGAAAATTAATAAACAAGATCTGGCGCTACCATTTGTTGTTAATTATCATAAGGGAGATTCTTGCATAGAAAATATTCAATATAATCCCACCAAGCCTTCTGCCCTTATGAGTAAAATGTAATTAATGGGTAAGATGATAAAAGTAAGTCCCTTTCTACTCTTAAAAATATTCATCAGAGACCAGGCACAGTGGCTCATGCCTGTAATCCCAGCACTTTGGGAGGCCGAGGCGTGTGGATCACCTGAGGTCAGGAGTTTGAGACCAGCCTGACCAACATGGTGAAACCCCGTCTTTACTAAAAATACAAAAAATTAGACAGGTGTGGTCGGGGGCATCTGTAATCCCAGCTACTCTGGAGGCTGAGGCAGGATAATCGCTTGAGCGTGGGAGACAGAGGTTGCAGTGAGCTGAGGTCATGCCATTGCACTCTAGCCTGGGCAACAAGAGCAAAACTCTATCTTAAAAAAAAAAAAAAAAAAAAAAAAAAAAAATCCATCATACATATTTTGTAAATCTCTATATTCCCCACTCTGTGCATTTCCTTTATGTCCTCCGATATCCTGTTCATGGAGAAGACTGTTAAGGCAATTACAACAGAATCTTAACATGTGCCAAAAAAGCATCCAGGTTGTCATGTCATGTTTTTGAGACATATCCAATTAACTTAGCTGCAGGTCAATCTTTTGCTAAGGCACGGTTACTCTGACACTGGAACTTACATGTTTCAACTGGCAAGTAGGGAATATTCTTAATAGAGACTGGAATAAAACACCTCTTCTCTGCTGGAATGAAAAGGATTAGAAGTGAAAGATGAAAAAGAAGCAGTTGATTAGGGTGGTGAGATGGTTCTGGGAAGTGAGGAAGCTGTATAAAAACAGGCTTTACTATGGCCCTTTGCTCTTTCATTGTGCTCCATAAAGGTAAACCTGAAGTATGGGCTCTACAGTAATAGTGAAAAAAAAGTTTCCCCATTACTCTAGGAAGCACTAAAAAGATGCTTTTGTGGGTTCTGAACTGTTCCGTTATAATTCACATAGGATCCCAAGACGGCTCTATTCTCTCCACTGACGTCCCTCTTTATTAAAGTGATGAGGAAGAAACCACATACATTTATGTAATTAAGGTTGATGTCAGTTGCCTTCATTATCAGTCATACATGACTTGTGAATCTGCCAGATACATTTAGATTTATATGTATAGAATCTCTCTTAAGACTTTCCAAATGTGAGTCTAAATTTTGGTTTTACAGGCTTCCAGAGCTCATGTAGCTTTTCCAGATTTCTTCAGGACTTCCACAGCAGAGTGGTGGGCCAGAGAAATTGTGGACTTTTACAATGAAAAGATGAAGTTTGATGGTTTGTGGATTGTAAGTAAACTTTGAACAATCTACGTTTTAAGTTATTTGTTGTACAGTGATTATGCAAAATTCATACTTGGCTCAAATAATGTCAATAAAATATTTTATTTGAAAACTAGTCCACTTTTTTCCCCCATAGAATTTTCTTATGCAAAGGACTGCTACAGTTTTAAAAATTAAATTTATGTGTATGGATGCTATTTCCTGGACTTTTTCAATTTGCAAAATTCAAAAAGCAAAATATCCTCTTATTATATATATTAATAAATACTTGTAAACATTTATTTTACTTTTACCTAATATAGGAATAAGTCTCAGGCTTAAATAACCATTAGTCCTTTGTATAAGAAATAAAAATTTCTTAAATTTGGTAACATTGTCTTTTAAAGTTTCTTTTTTGATGTAACCTTAAAATGTTAGTAGTAAAATTTTTATTAATGTATTTTTGAGATAGCAAAAAATAACTTACTTTGCTACAAGTAAGTGCTTAATACAGAAAATGTGATGTAATATATTTCTGTTTCTGGAGGTGAAATTTTTTAATTTGTTGATTTTTCCAGGGTAAAGCGTTAATTTACTTATTTTTGAAATTGAAGAAAGCTTTATACAGCTGTCACCATGTGGAAATTTTGTGGCTATAAGATCTTATAAAGCATATATTTTGTTAAAAAATTCATGGAACATCTATGTTTATTACATGTATCAATTGGTATACTAAAAGGGATTCTCTTAAGTATATTCCTGAGAATGACATCTGGATCCAGAGAAAATTATCTGTTTTCAGGTGGAGGCAATCCATTTTAAATGGTAGCTTGCTTATTTATTTAGATCATGATTCTTTTATATATGACTACTGAGATTCTGAGATATGTGCTCAATGGTGATACTTCTTGAAATTATCTGCATTTGTAAACTATTAATATATCTTGTAGTTTTAGCAGTAAAAGCAATTGGTATCAGGCTCAGGGCAGGAGTGGAGGGGAAGGAGATGATAAGGCACATACTATTATAAAGCTAGGTCTTAAAAATATGAAAATAAACCTTTTTATAGGTATAATGAATAATACAGAGAAAATAGAACATTTTATTTTTCAAAAGGAAACTGAAAAAAGCGAATGAGATAAACTAATATAATTGAGATGTTTTATAATTTTGTTTGTTTAGGATAGTGAGTATATGTAACATTGTTCAAATATGCCAACCTACTTACTTTTTGAACTAGCTCTTTTCAGAATATATGTTGTAAATTTATTTTTTGTTTACCTTTCTCTGTCGTCTTTTTTTTAAGGATATGAATGAGCCATCAAGTTTTGTAAATGGAACAACTATTAATCAATGCAGAAATGACAAACTAAATTATCCACCTTATTTCCCAGGTACAATATTGTTGGTATGCCTTTGATACTATCATATTGTTATTATTTAATAGGTATATAATATAAACATATATATATGTTAGATATATAGAGAATGTAGGGACTAGGATTTACACACCCAATTTTCACTACCCACCCACACACTGGACCACACCTTAACCCATTACCAATATTGTTTAACACTATTTTGAGAAAAAAAAAATCTACAAATATATGTTATCTACTCAAGCACAATTCTAAATTTGTTTGAATTTGTTATTTTGGCTGGCTTAATAATTTTCCCAAATTCAAAAATGTTAAATACTCTTTAAGATAAACAAATGAAATTATTTTGAAAGGATTTTTTTAAGTGTTTCTTTACTAAGGATAAGGGAAAGAATACTAACACTTCTCTGTTTACCTTTGACATAGAAGGAAATGAAGATTAATGTGATGTTTCATATTCATCATCATTCTCTTATGCAGGCAGAAAACGTCGCAAACTATTAGCATATAAAGTGATGGCAAAACTCTGGAAAAAAATCTTAAACTCAGAAAAAGTGAATCGAAAGGCAGTGTTATAACATTTGCCTAGCCCTTAAATTCTGGGCTTTATGATACCAAGTGAATTTTTAATAAGACTCTAATCAGTGCTTTCCATCTAAATGCACTAGAAAGAGTAGACATTGAGGAGTGTACTTATTTTCCAGGTTTTTATTAATTCATGTAATTCAGTTACAATTTCAGACCATTTAAGTTTATAATTAACTCATACAAAGTATACACATGGTTAAAATATAAATAGCTATTATAAAACACTGATTAATATCTTTGCCAAAGAATACATAATTATGAGTTACACGTTTCATTGTAGGGAACTGTATAACACATTAATATTTTTTCACTGATTCTTTCCAGAACTCACAAAAAGAACCGATGGATTACATTTCAGAACAATGTGCATGGAAACTGAGCAGATTCTTAGTGATGGAACATCAGTTTTGCATTACGATGTTCACAATCTCTATGGATGGTCACAAATGAAACCTACTTATGAGTAAGCAATGTTCTGAATTATCCCCTCGGACTCTTCTATTCTTTGGATCTTATATTTAATGCTATCATTTTAACCATCCCAACAATCTTCTCTTGTATCCCTTTACTTTCCAATTGTTCTCTGTAACTTCTTCCTTCATAGAATTTAGAAAAATTGTGTTTCTTTCTATCTAATTTATCTAAATATCTTTATTGTTATTATTCTAATTTTTATACTATCCTAAAATAAATCCTAGACCATTTGTCTTTTGTTCCTCATTATGTACCCATTATAGTGCCTGGCAAATTGTACGTGCTCAATAAATAATACTAATAATGTTAGTAAATGAGTTAATAACATATAATTTGATGTCATTAACACATAAAGCACCAAACGTTTGCCTAAATTTGTTAGTTGAATTCATTATCAGGCCAGGCACAGTGTCTCACACCTGTAATCCCAGCACTTTGGGAGGCCGAGGCAGGCAGATCACTTGAGACCAGGAGTTCAAGACCAGCCTGGCCAACATGGTGAAACTCCATCTCTGCTAAAAATACGAAAAATTAGCCAGGAGTGGTGGTGCAGAGCTGTGGTCCCAGTTACTCGGGAGGCTGAGGCACAAGAATCGCTTGAACCTGGGCAGCATAGGTTGCAGTGAGCCGAGATTGTGCCATTGCACTCCAGCATGGCAACAGAGTAAGACTCTGTTTCAAAATAAAAATAAAAACACAAAATAAATAAATTTATTATTGGTAAATAAGAGCATTTTTAATGATCTTGAACTTCTGAAATATTAATGATCATACTAATTATCTGCATTTTAAACAAACATTTATGTAAGGCCAATGATGATGGAATACAGACCATTCACTGAAAATCAATTCTTTATCAGCACTTTCCAACACAAGTTTTGCAACAATTGAAATTTTCTGGCCAGGCACAGTAGCTTATGCTTGTAATCCCAACACTTTGGTGGGCTGAGACAGGAGGATCACTTGGGCCTAGGAAGTTGAGGCTGCAGTGAGCTGTGCTCCTACCACTGCATTCCAGCCTGGGCAACAAAACAAGAACCTGGCTGAAAAAATAAATAAATACATAGAAATCTTCTATAATCCTGGGTGCCAATGTGGTACTCACCAGCCATACATGGCCATTGAACAATATGTCTAGTATGACTCAGGAATAGAATTTAAAATTTATTTAATTTTAATTAAGTAATATAAAATAATTACATATGAAATAATAATTAGTGGCTACCATATTAGACACCACAGTTGTAGATCCCTGGCTTTTAACTACATATTATAATCACTTGGAGATTTTCTTCTTAAGTTTTAGATTTTTTTTTAAAGTGTCACGTGCACATAGTAGGTGTGCATATATATTGGGTAAGTGATATACTTTGATACAAACATGCAACACACAATAATCACGTCATGGAAAACAGAAGTATTTATCCCCTCAAGCATTTATCCTTTGTGTTACAAACAATCCCATTAAACTTTTAGTTTTTTTTTTTATACAATTAAACTATTATTGACTATCATCCTGTTGTGCTATCAAATACTATATATTATTCATTCTTTCTAACTATATATACATATATGTATATATAGTACCCATTAACCATCCCTGCTGTATTAGTCTATTATCCCTCTTCCATAAAGATACTACCTGAGACTGGGTAATTTAAAGATGTTTATTTAAAAACTGGGCAATTTAAAGAGGTTGAATTGACTCACAGTTCTGCGTGGCTGGAGAGTCTTCAGGAAACGTACAATCATGGCAGAATGTGAAGGGGAAGCAAGGTGCATCTTACATGACTTTAGGAGACAGAGATAGTGACAGGAGAACTGCCATACTTTAAAAGCATCAGCTCCCATGAGAACTCACTCACTATTACAAGAACAGCATAGGGGAAACCACCCCCATGATGCAATCACCTCCCACCAGGTTGCTCCCTTGGCAGGTGGGGATTGCAATCCCTGATGAGATTTGGTGGAATCACAAAGCCAAACCATAACACTTGCTTTCCCCTCACCCCCACACAACCCTTCGTAGCTTCTGGTAACCATCCTTCTACTGTCTATATACATGAGTTCAGTGTTGTGTGTTTTTAAAATTTTTGCACCCACAGTAAGTGAGAACAGGTGAAGTTTGTCTCTCTGTGTCTGACTTAATTCATTTAACATTTAATGACTTCCAGTTTCATACATGTCATTGCCAGTGACACAATTTTATTCTTTTTTATAGCTGCATTACTCCATTGTATATATGTACCGTATTTACTTTATCTAATCGTCTGTTGATGGACACTAAAGTTGCTTCCGAACTTGACTATTGTGAACAGTGCTGTAATAAACATAGGACGGCAGATATCATTTTGATATATCTTTCTTTTGGATGCATATTCAGCAGCAGGACTGCTGGATTATATAGTAGCTGTATTTTTAGTTCTTTGGGAAACTTCAAACTGCTCTTCACAATGGTCGTATGAATTTACATTCTCACCAACAGTGAAAGAGCTTTTCCTTTTCTCCACAGCTTCCACAGCATTTGTTACTGGCTGTCTTTTGGATAAAAGCCGTTTTAACTAGGGTGAGATGATATCTCATTGTAGTTGTGATTTGCATTTCTCTGATGATCAATGATGTTGAGCACCTTTTCATATGCCTGTTTTCCATTTGTATATCTTCTTTAGAGAAATGCCTATTCAAATATTTTGCCCATTTTTAAATCAGAATATTAATAGTTTTTCCTATAGAGTTGTTTGAGCTCCTTATATATTCTGGTCATTAATCCCTTGTCAAATGAGTATTTTGCAAATATTTTCTCCCATTCTGTGGTTTATCTTTTCACTTTGTTGACTGTTTCATTAAGTCTTTATTTTTAATCTGTTCAGTCACTCTGTGTCTTTTGATTGGAGTGTTTAGTCCATTTATATTCAATTTCATTACTGATAAGTGAGGACATAACTCCCATCATTTGTTATTTGTTTTCTGGTTGTTTAATGGTCTTCTCATTCCTCTTTCATTTCTTCCTATTTCCTTTTTCTCTAGTGTTATTTGATTTCTTGTTTTTTTATATTTTGCATATCTGTTGTATTTTTTTCACTTGCAATTACCAGAAGGCTTGTGATTTTAAAATAAATTATTATTTAATTGTTCTCTTTTATAACCTAAGCATCTGAATATTTAAAATTTTTCCAGGCAGTTCTAATGAGCACGCAGGGTTGAAAACTTCTGTTCTAACAAATAACTGAAGTTGATAAAAGAATAAAAAGCATTTTGAAGTAAAGAGTATGGATAACATTTCTCACTTAGTAAAACCTACTTATCTTATTTCTAGCAATTAACTCTTAATCAACTCAGAATAGATGAATGTATTACCAAAAATTCACTTGTTCACCAAATCCAAAAATAAAACACTAAGTTATTTTAAGAGTGAACAAACTGGCATTTAACAATGCCTTTTTATTGGGGCAAATATTACTTTTGATTAGTCCTTCTGGAACACAATATTGGGGCATAATTATTGACAGCGAAATTTACTTTAACTAAAACTGTAGACATTAAAAAGAACAAAATATTTAAAATTGATGATCTCATTGGCAAAAATTATGTGCTTTGAGTTGAAACTACGTAGCTTAACAAAAATTGAAAAAAATAATTCCTCTCCACAGAAGACAGGAAATAAGTATACTTCTGAAGCACATTTCAGAGTCAAACATGGTTCCTGACACATTGTGGATGCTTAGTAAATTTAAATAAATTCATCATTATCCTGTTATAATCACAGGTATCAAAGTTGTTTTGATAAGTTCAAGGTAGATACAGGTAAATTTCCAAATTGTCCATATGCAGAGATATTTAAAACATATGTAAGGTCCCTTTCCACTTTTAAGTAAAATTATGAGGAGGAAGTCAGCACAATCTTCCATAGAATATCCTTGAAAATGAAATCAATAGACATATACTTATTAGTGCTAATTTTGCTCTTGTTCATAAAATTTTTCAGTGCAAGTTTCAACCACATTACTTAAATTGAGCAGATTAATTGGATTAAGTATTAAGTAGCCTAATTTATACAGTCTTTAATTTTTCATGTTTCAGATACTTTCTTAATATTTTAATTTTTTCAGTTACAAAAAAGTGTTGAACTCAGAAAATTTTAGAGACTAATTATTAATCACATGTATAAAGACCTTGACAAATGTAAAAGAATACTATAAATAAGGTACATGTTACATGTAAACACATTATGAAGAGTAAAGTCTTTCTGTTTATCATTGAGGAAAACTGAACAAATTATAAACACACTTTTTTTTTCTCAAGTTATACAGACCACAGCATTTTGGTTTTTAGTGACATATTTTCTGTCTTACAAACTGCCACATATTTGACATTTAGTTATTTCTTGACATACTGTGCTCTTTCACTTAACATGAAACAAACAAGAAACCCAACAAAAGAAGAGATTGCATGGATTCAGAAATGGGATTTAATCAGCTTGAGAAACTGCAAATAGTTTTACAGAAAGAATCATGGACACCAATGGCAAATAGAAAAAACTTCATATAGAAATCCCACACCAAAAGTTTTGAGTCTTCAGTTGCTCTTGTCTCTTGTAATTTAAAATTCAATGTTGTACTGAAATAAAGCCTATTCTTCAAATGTAGAAAGAAATACATTTAAAAATCTACTTTAAATTATGGGTTTAAATTTCAGACAAATATTCAAGGATTATGTAACTACACGTATGTTTTCATTTTTACCAATAGCTTTAAAGATGTTAGGGATTAGTACACACTATTCATTAGAGGGGACTTGGAAAATTAAATGTCTTTGACTCTCTCTGAATGCTTAGGTTGTGTTTAAATATATAATTTTTAAATAAGTGCCCAAGAGTTTTATAATCATAGAATGGAATGGAAAAAGTCAATAGTTATAAATTATTTTTGCAGATATTCCTATAAACGGGGATAATTTGCAACTTGGAAAATTACATTGCTTTGCTATATTTAATGTAACTTTCTGGAAAAAATAAGAGTGTCTTTTTGAAGTGGGGGAATTGTAAACTATAGGAGGTGGTCTCTTGTATTTTTTTTTTAATAAAAACTAGTCTATGAAAAACAAACACAGTATAACTCACCTCTTCACTAACGTAGAAGTTACTTTAGTTATAGCTGTAACTTTCTATTAATCAGCTGTACATCTCCAGACCAGATAGTAAATGCATGTCTTCTAGACATTAGATTCTGAATGATATAGATGAATGGAACATTGATACAGTTTGTATATCAAAATGTAAAATTTGAGATATGAATCGATAAAACTCTTTCCATTATATAGTCTTTCACATTGTCTTCTTACTAAAGGAAATTTCAAATTTCATTAATTTATTATACACTAAAACACGATGAAAATATTTTAACCTACAAAATACTTGTTATCCAATTTCAAAATTAAAACAGATATTACATTTTCTGATCTAATGGTGACTATTTGAAATGTGAATTGGGAAAATATATATTTCTAATAAATACTAAATACATAATACTAAATATATTGCCTTCAAAAATAATTCAATAATATATCCTTGATTTTTCAAAGAGTTGTTTTCATAAAATTGAGGATAACAATTCTGTAATAATTTCGTTTCTCTACTATACACCAGTCTATATTCTAAAATAATTTAACACCATCCAGTCATGAGATAGAAGTGTTTGGAAAATGTTTATAAATTGATTTCATCAGTAATTAAAGATAATAGTCAAGTTAATTAATTTAACATTTTCTTTTAGAAACTATGACTAAAATAAAGATACTCATTTATTGTTGGAAGCTTAAAAATATGTTTAAAATTTTTAAATTTAATATTCTCTTCACATATTTCATTTTTGTAATATACATGTAGAGTTTCTAAATTGTTTTACTTCTATAAAAAACTGTTTTATAATAATCAAAGATATATTCTAATTTTTAAAATATATTTCAAGAAAATGCTCATGTAGGCAATAATAAACACACAACAAAAATATCTCTTTCCTATAAGCTGAACTCTCCAATGTCAAGTGGTAACAAAGAACAAGCTCTCTGGCTTAAAGGTGTTTCTCAAGAATAACTTAAACTAAGTTAATTGTGACTGAGCAATTTGTAAAATTGAAACAATGTTGGAAATAATTATAATATATTTACCGTGTTTGAAATTTGTATCTTTAGTGGTGCCAAATAAATATTCTGTGTGAGGGTTTACAGAGGAGATTCCTCTTATATAAGAGGTTAGAATACCCTTAAGAGAAAATTATTAAGAAAATACTTCATATATTTTATAGTTTTAATTTACAATTAACAATAGTAAATATGGAGCACATTGTGATGTTTTCATACATTATACAGTGTGAAATGATCAAATAAGGCTAATTAGCTTATTTATCTTCTCAGATATTTATCATTTATTTGTAGTGAGAAAATTTAAAATTCTTTTAGCTATTCTGAAATATACAATATATTATGGTCACTTTGCTAAATTTATTCTTCCTATCTAACTATAACTTTGTACCCATTGTGTGAAACTACTTTATGTAGTATCCTTATCAATCAGAAACCTGAGAAAGCATATATTCAGCTGTTAATTTAAAGCATCAGTAAATAATTTTTGCAAGTGTAAGGTATATAATAGACAAAAAAAAAAGAAATTCTTCAGAAACGTAATTTTCTTGCATATGAACATATTAAGAATTTGTGACAAACCTGTCCTTGTAAATAATTTTTATATTAAACAAAATTTTGTTTGCAAACTAAACTCCAAAAATACATTTTCATATAAATTTATAGAATTATCACCAATTATTACTCTTCATATTATATATTTATTTCTTATTAAATTTCAAAAAATGCATGTAGTGTATATTTAAAAGATTAATATTCCTAAATGGCACTTTTATATTTGTTATGAAAAAATAAAGCAGTGAAGATCATTTTCTTTTTTTGGTCTTCTAAAAGAGTGACAATTTAGAAGTAGAAAGTTTTAAGTTGACTAACATAATATTGCCTTTATTAGCAAACGATGGTTTCATATATTATGTCTGTTTAATACATGTTTAGTTTCCTGTACTTTTGACTTGAGACATTTGTTAATTCCAAAATTTCTTGAGCTTACATGCCAAGAATTGTAGTAGATATAAGGGATGCAAGGAAGACTAAAGTATCGTGCTTGATTTTAGGAATCTCACGGTGTCATGGAAGGGGCTTTATATATATACAAACACTGGGATCCAGCAGTAACAAGGAAGTGATTCAATGCTGTTGATAATGTGTTAGTGCCCAGTAAAGTCTGCCTGATTATGTCTTTGTGGTATCTTCTTCTAAGATAGTTCTGTAGCTCTAATTCATGTTCAAATTATTTGAGTAATATAAAAATAAAATTTTTATTTCCAACTAATATTAGAGTAAAATGTTATTAATACTCTTATAATGTAATCTCAGTGTTCAGTCAGAGAGAAAGACAGAGGGAAAAAAAGGGAGATAGAGGAAAATAGATGCAGATGATATAAAATAATTATTGCTTTTTTTCTAAAACTAGAACATATTTTAACATGCATGTCATGAAATTAATTATCCAAAGACTGAGAAGGGAAATAAATCATATGATTTCATTTACACAACCCATTCTGTTGAGAAGATCTTACTTCCAATAGATTCTACACTTGAAATAGATCAATTAGTTTTAGTTTTAAGACCCAAGAATACTTTGTTCTCATCAAATTAACCCTTTAAAGCAAAGAGTATGATAGTAGGCATTCTCTGCACAGTAATATGTACATTAAGTGTTGATATGTTACAGTTGAGAAGGATTGGAGCAACGAATAATTAGAGCATAGGCCTTTATTAAAAATACATTAAAGTAAAATAAAACCTTGATGTGATGAATTTGTTGATTTCATTCAATTAATAGTTGATTTAACTTGTATTCATTGAAGGAATATGTAAAGGCCTCTTAATACCTGCATGTCACTCTGGTAAATGTTGGAAGGGAAAAAGATGTCCTTTATGCTTCTGAGGATTTTATAGTTTAATGAGAGAAGACAAACTTGTCAACAGCCAGTTGTAATAAGAGACAATATAAGCACCACGAATCACTATTTTTTTTACAAAGTAGTCATAAGTAGATATATTTGGAGAAAATATCTCGTGTAAAAACTCAAAAATACTTCTCCACTATATTAGTGCATTGCAGAGGACAACGGGAAAAAGAGGGATTGTAATTTCTCGTTCCACATATCCTACTGGTGGACGATGGGGAGGACATTGGCTTGGAGACAACTATGCACGATGGGACAACATGGACAAATCAATCATTGGTAAGTGAAAGTCACCATCTTTATTATTATTTTGTATTTTCTATTAGATATTCACCTTTGCTGATGCTAGGTCATAAAATTTGTAAGTCCTCAGAATTTTGTTCTTCACATCATACTTTATGGCATAGAGCATCAGAAAAAGACAGTGGGCCAGGAAGCTGGATGAGGGTGCTGTGCAGAAACTAATGATCTCCAACTAGTTTATTTTGAGGAAATACTGTCATTGTTTTTGGCCTCAGATTCCTTGCCGAAAAGGGCAGGAGCTGGCAAAGATAACATCTACAGTCAATAAAGAAAAATGACTAGAAATTCTAGATTTCATGGCTATTACTGAAAAGTCAAAAAATAACAGATGCTGTCAAGGTTGTTGAGAAAAGCTGACACATATACTGTTGGTGGTATTGTGAATTAATTAAACCATTGTGAAAAGCGGTGTGACGATTCCTCAAAGAGCTAAAAACAGAATGACCATTCAACCCAAAAATCCCATTAGTGGTTATATACCCAGAGGAATAGAAATTATCCTATCACAAAGACATGCACAGGAAGGTTCATTACAATACTATTCACAAAAGACATTCTTCATCAAAGACATGCAATTCACCAATTCACTATTCACCAAAGACATAGAATCAGCCTAAATGCCCATGAATGGTAGACTGAATAAAGAAAATGTGGTACCTATACACCATGGAATACTATACAGCCATAAAAAACGAGATCATGGCCTTTGCAGGGACCTGGATGGAGCTGGAGGCCATTATCTTAAGCAAACTAACACAGGAACAGAAAACAAAATACCACATGTTCTCACTTATAACTGGGAACTAAACACTGTGTACATATGGACACAAAGAAGGGAACAACAGACACCAGGGCCTATATGAAGTTGGAGTGTGAGAGGAGGGTGAGGATTGAGTAACAATCTGTCAAGTACTATGCTTAGTATCTGGGTGACAAAATAATCGGTACACAAAACCCCTGTGACAAGCAAATTACTAAATAATACACTTGCAAATGTACTTCTGAAACTAAAATTTAAAGGATTCTAGATTCTAGGGAATACAAATCACTGATAGATGCTAAAAAATGAAACATTTCGAAGCAAATTTGAAAAGAAATTTGTGACAATAATCGAATAAGTGCTAAATAAGACATTATCATTTTAATAGGGAAATAGATACTTTTGTGCTCTATGTTTAGTCTTAAAATTTGTTCACTGTTGATAAATAAATTCAAGGAAAGCAATTAATTCTTAGAAATATTCCTTTAAAATAAGAACTCAGAAATCACATTCATTCTATTTTACAGAATTGATTACTCCTTAGAGGATTTTGTTTAATAAGGATGATTCAATTTGTTTCAAATGATAGTCTGAAATAAATTTAACCTATAGTTCAATAAGACCTATAGTTAAATGGCTGCAGAAATAGCATCTTTATTTTCAAAAATGAAACTGTGGACACCACTTCCTTCTCACAGTATAATGTGTTTATAATGTATTTGTTCTCTGAATATGTCGCCTGGCAAGTGTCAAGGAAGCTTATAGTATCTCATTTTTGTAAATATCACTAATGCTACAAAGTCAAAATGTATTAGCATTATGAGAAGCATTATGAGATAATTACATTCATAATCTGAAAAATGTTTCACGTTTGGATGTTGATATTAAAAAGAGAACATCTTCATAAGTAGAAATAAAAACCAATATTAAAATACATGAAATAATAACTTTCTAAGATATATTTTCTAACTTTTGTAGGTATGATGGAATTTAGTCTCTTTGGAATATCATATGTAAGTAGTTTTATTCCTTTTATCTTCATAAATTATAAATATTCATAAACTATTCAAATTTAACTAAATATAGCAATGTATTTTAGACTGGAGCAGACATCTGTGGTTTCTTCAACAACTCAGATTATCATCTCTGTACCCGCTGGATGCAACTTGGAGCATTTTATCCATACTCAAGGAATCACAACATTGCAAATACTAGGGTATGTAATTACTACATTTACTTTCAATATTTTCTTACTTGGGCTACTCTTCATTATACTTTAGTGTACATGGCCTATTTAGCTGGCATATTTATTGATGTTATATATAATTTTGGAGTAGTGAGGAAATTCTCTGGAGGAACTTTTTTTGAGTAACTGGAGAGCAACAGACACCAGGGCCTATATGAAGTTGGAGTGTGAGTAACAATCCTCACCCTCCTCTAAAAATTATGGAAAATTATGAACAGTTAGAGCCAATATCTAAATAAGCACTAAATTTCATGATGCTGATTTTCAGTGAAGAAATGCAGAGAAATGATAAATTAGCAAAATGCACATGATGGAAAGGTTAAAGACAGAGCTGGGCTTTAAAAGATGTGTTCTGCCTATAGTAAATAAATGGCAGAGCTCATGATGTGCTATGAAATCCATATGGCCCCCCTACTGGAAAGGTGGGTAGAAATACAGTAGGATTTATTTTAGAAAATGCTGAAATACAAGGATTGTAGGCAGAATGGAACCACATTTTGAAAGAATTTGAAAGTTGGACAATAGAGACATAACTTGATGACACAGTAATATCTCAACAGGAAAATCTGCTGTCAATAATGCAATTTAGAAAGCTGTAATACTGGGAAAGTAGAGCATGAATCAATGAAAGCTTGGACAGAGATGCTTTATTGAGAGTATACCATTTCATATTTACCAAGTCCTTGCTCCAATGATTTATATATTCTAAAAAGGGATATAAATAATAGACCATTATATATGTAATAGGTCAGATACAAATAAATGTCTATAAGGGAAAAATATATTAAGCTAAAGTGATGGAATTTTACAGAGATTCTGCTTTAGGAAAAGTGCTCAGAAACATATTAAATGAAGAAATACTAGAGCAGAGATGGGTGTGGGGAACAATAACCAATATAAATATATGGAGAATTCCACATGGAAGGAACAAAGTAAAATACCCAAAGATTGTAATGTGGTTGGAGTGTTTGAGGAAAATTCAAATGCAGAAGGAGGAAATGACTGAGGAAGTATTTCTAAATAAAAATCTAGAGGACAGAAACCTCTACTTAAGTTTAACTATGAGTTGGTACAAATGAACTGTTGAAATGTATTACTCGAATTGTATGGTTTATAATTAGATGCTTGTGTATCAACATGTTAAAACTAAAATTATATCAATGAGGTCAATAAGCAACAGATAATGATTTTTGCCATTTTTCTTCTTCTTTTACTTTGGAAATATCAGTAATAAGATCACATATAGTTTAATTGTTCTTGGATCATTTTTACTTTCAAGGTTTTCTGTATTCTAATACTGCATATAACAGCTATGACAGTAAATTTTCATTCAAACTTTCTTGCTCCTGAAAATACAGAAAAATTGGAATCATCATCGATATGACACAACTATAAAGGGCCCCAGTCATGCTGATGTCAATGAAAAACATTTAAATGTTACCTCGAGCTTTGTGTTAGCCTTGTTTATTCCCCTGGTGCAAATCAAAATATAAAATAGTAATAACTTTTCTTGTCTATTATTTTTAAACTAATATGTGCAAGAATTTTTTTGTAGACTTTCAACCTTCCACTCTAAATCTTAGACTAAAAATTTTCATCTTTTGAGCTGGAGTGTGCATTCCAGAGAATACTCAGGCATGTTCTTTCCTTTCATTCAAATTTCTTCTCTTCTATCAGTTTAGTACCACAATCTGTTCATTTCTCCTGAGGACCCACAATGTACGTGGTCACCATCATTTGCTCTGCTTGTCTGTGTTTATTTCAATTCACTTTGGATAACGTATCATTCCATTTCTCTCCTATACTTATCACTCTAACACTGACTATCACCTAATTGACAATATATTTGTCATCTATTAAAATGTGAACTTTTCTCTGGATATGTTCACTTAAACTAAATCAAGCCATGGACTTAATTTGAATTTATCTTATTAAAATATTGTGTACCTATTCTCTTTATCATGTGACAGAAATATTATTGCATAATATTTTGGGGAGAAAGTACATAGCACATGACAATAAATTAATATCATTTCTTTTTAGTTCTTCAAATATGAATATTATGATTTAAACAAAGACAAAAGTTTATAACTATGTTATTTTGCATTGTTTCAGAGACAAGATCCCGCTTCCTGGAATGAAACTTTTGCTGAAATGTCAAAGAATATTCTAAATATTAGATACACCTTATTGCCCTATTTCTACACACAAATGCATGAAATTCATGCTCATGGTGGCACTGTTATTCGACCCCTTTTGCATGAGTAAGTACAAAGTTTGTTTTCTCTTATCACAGAGAGATACTTTTCATTTAATTTGTCCAATGATCTCTTATAGTGCAATATAAAACATTTTAGATTGTTAACTTTTCCATTGTTACATTAGCATGCATTTTTGATTAATAAAGCATTTACACAAATATGTCCATTAATAGTCTAGCATAAACCATTGAAGAATGAACCACATTCATTAGTTATTAAAAATTAATAATTCTATTTCAGAATAATTACTGTATACTAGGTATTGTTCTACATGCTTTGTATATGTGTTTACATTGAGTATTCTCAACATTTGTAGGGAGATAAGTAATGCCCCACATGATTTAATTAATCAAGGTTTACTGCAGTTATGTAATCTACTATATACAGATGTCTGACTGGAGACCATCTCACCTTTTCCTTGATGTATCCCAATAAGATATACAAGAACAGTGTCAATATTAGCCTTATAAATTTGTTTTGGATTAACCTCTTAAAGCTCAAACTTATATATGACCAAACCTTAAAAATTATATTTCATGGAACATATTTGCAAAAATTTTTACCCACTTTAAGTTGAATACAGCAAATTCTTATTGTAGATATCACAAAAAGCAAAACATGCAATCAAATATAAAAACAAAAAAACCTGAATAATCACAGTATATTTAACTTTTTGAGCACCCTATATTACTAACATAATTGAATGAGCTGATTTGTTAGATTTCACTATTGATAAGCGCATTTTAAAAAGGCAAATATTTACCTAAATTAAAAAAAAAATACCCAAAGTAAATTTACCAAATAAGTTAATTGGTATGCCTTCTCTTTTGATGACAGGATAAGTGATCCAGTTTTCCTAAAACAACAACAAAAGATTCTTTCTGGATTCAAATTATGTTCTGGTTGCTTTATTAATTTGTCATCTACCATAATCCCTTCTTTATTTCTGATAACATTTTATTGATCTCCTTTTTATTTACAGACTTTACCCTTTTTGCTATTCCTATTTACCTCCCAGGATAATCGGCGTATCAGCTCTGGGTTGAGTCACTAGACAGAAATATTATTATTAACTATACAGACTGTTGTCCTGTTGAGAATACCTGAGTTCCTACTTTCATGAATTTATGGAGGAGTAAGCCCAGCTTTCCAATTCAGCATTAATCTCAGCTTTTAATAAGGCAAAACAAAACCACAGCAAAAGAACAAACAAATTTTAAGAAATAACTTTTCTTTTTCATTTCAATTGGAGAAGAAATGTTAACATTTAACAGTGGCTCTTAAAACATTAAAAAAAAAAAAAAAAAAAAAAAAAAACACTTTTGTTTTTCCTAGCCATTTATATCTCAAATTCAGAAATCCATTAACATGTTACAGAGCCTTTAGGAACATGTAAATCTACTATTCAGAGAGTTTATTAAGTAGGATAAGCAAACTATTTTTAAAATTAATGAATTAAAATTATTATAATATGTCTCACAATTTTCTTCGAGTGTTTTTAATATGCTTTTTAACTTGTTGATCATATACTAGACAAAGTTAATATTTGTACCTCTATTAGTTCTCTTCCAAAGTAATTTCTCATTTAGTTGATGTTACATGTCCATCACAATTCTCTATTTTCTCAGGAAATTTAGTCATAGTCTAGATTTACTCATAAAGTATTATGCTGCTGCACATTGTACTATTACAATCCAACTGATACATTTTTAAATTTTTTTGTCATTTTGTTTTTATTTTAATCCAGAAAAGTCTATAATACAAAATATGATTTGAATAATGATTTTATGGTATTCAGGAGAAAGTTATTTGTTTTAATTTAATTATTTGTGATAATTTTGTCAAGGTTCTTTGATGAAAAACCAACCTGGGATATATTCAAGCAGTTCTTATGGGGTCCAGCGTTTATGGTTACCCCAGTACTGGAACCTGTAAGTCCTACCACATATTTTTGTTTACAAAATTTTATTTGGTTTATATACAATTAATGGCTATTTATTTACATTCCAGTATGTTCAAATTGTAAATGCCTACGTCCCCAATGCTCGGTGGTTTGACTACCATACAGTAAGTATTTAAGGTATTCTGGGGAATTGACTAAACAGAAATGGGTAATTGTTTGGTCCCAGCCTTTTCATTAATGGTGTGTTGGATTTACTTTCCACTTAAAAAGAGTGGAAAGTAACATTTCTGGTAAATTATAACTGAACTGGATTAACCCACAGTGAAAGAGAGTTAATTTATTCTGCTGCACTTTGTTGTGTAGTCATTGATTTATTTTAGCAAATAAACATGGTAATTACACATTACACACAAAAAGATAATTGCCTTTTATTGGATATGTAAAATGATCATTAAAGTTAGTGCAGTCCTTCCAAGAATAATGTACATAAGTCAAGGAGAGCTTTTGTGACCTTTCAAAAATCCACACACTTTAGGCATGTGAGCTCCACAAAAACAACACTATAAATGACTTTCAAAGCTATCATAAAGACTTATATTTAACTAGATTCTAAAGATATACTTTTAAAAAATAAATTCCACTGTGTATATTTAAGGTATACAACATCATGTTATGAGATACATATATATATAGAGAGAGAGAGAGAGAGAGAGTAAAATGGTTACGACAGTGAAACAAATTAAGATTTTCTGAATAAATGTTAATTTTTAAATTCAAAAGTGTATCATTTGATTTTTTTAAATGTATATCCTCAAGTACCAATGTTGCTGATGATTCCACTTCCTGCTCCACCTGTTCTTCTTTCCATCCCTTTCATTTCCAGCACGAAGATATTGGTGTCAGAGGACAATTTTATACATTTAATGCTCCTTTTGAGACAATAAACCTACATGTACGTGGTGGTCACATCCTACCATGTCAAGAGCCAGCTCAAAACACATTTTACAGGTAAGTGAACTGTTTACAAAGCTCAGGTTAAATTATGAGATACAACATGCTAGCATTGTTAAGAAATAGAAAAGGTTTGAAATTTTACCCCATTGCCAAGCTTCTACATTGCCTCAGTACTATGATTGCCAGGTCAGAGACAAAGGTGTTTGTGGTTTATGACATAGCAAGAAACAGGAACTTTATCTTAGCATCAGGTTTTCTTATCCACCAAGTCCCATGGGGATGACATGGAGAGGCCCAGGCAGGCGTTGCACATGTAGGAGGTCTATGTCACAAACAAGAAATCCCAAGTTTAGGAAAACAGTGTCTTTAATAAGACTACAAACAAATCTGTCCATTATTTGTTTTGAAAAAAAGATTATCTTTTTTATATTGGACAGTAAGAAGAAATATTAAGAATTTTTTTTAAACCCTGCCATTCAATGCTATTCACTTTTAAAACATCCCTGAAAAGACAGCTCAGAAGACAGGCTGTCAGTGCCTCTGCATACGACATACAAAAATGCAAGAGACCCATGGAAAACTGTCTTCCAACAGGATATTTCCTCTTAAAGTAAGAAAGCTTCCCAGATCAAAATATAAACTAAACCTTTATGATCTATCTATAATATGCAGAAGTAATGACAAATTAATGTCTTATATTTTGAATGATTGCCTCAACAAGGTTTTACCCTACTTTTCTGCTTCTGACATGTGGAAGATCTAGTATTATGAAGATCATTTTATGAAAACATGAAATATTGATGAACTTTTTTTTAAAGACTTATTTTTTAGAGCAATTTTATAGAGCAAAATTGAGAAGGTCCAGAGATTTCCCATTTACCCTCTGCTGTCTCACATGCATAGCCTGTCTCATTTTCAACACCCCCCGTAAGAGTAGCACATTTGTTACAGTCGTTGAACCTACACTAACACTTATCACCAAAGACTATAATTTACATTAGGGTTCACTGTTGATGTTGTAGATTCTCTGGGTTTAAACAAATGTATGACGACCTGCAGCCACCACTGGTGTCATTTAGAATTGTTTTACTCCCCTAAACATCCTTTATTTGCCACCTATTCATCGCTGTTTCAACCCATGGGAACCACTGGTATTTTACTATCTCTATAAAATTGTATTTTCCAGAATGTCATATAGTTGGAATCATACAGTATGTAACCATTCAATTTGACTTTTTTCACTTAGCTATATGCATTTAAGGTTCCTCCATGAGATACCTGGGTTGTATCTCATTTCTTTTTAGCACTGAATAATATTCCATTTGATGAACCTTTTTATAAACTTTAAGTCAGTATCGCTTGGAGGTGTCCCTTTCTTTTCCATTAATTTTCTGTTTCCCTTTCTTTGCCTCTCTTTGTCTGTCTTGTGATATATTTCCTGACTCATTATAGTCCATGAAAATGTAGACATTCACGGGCAGTATCACTACTCCATCAAACTACTAAGTGTCCTGCCATCCAAGAGGAACCAGACCTGCTTTTTTCTCTTTTCTTTCCTTTTTTTTTTCTTTTCTCTTTTCCTTTTTCTTTTCTTTTCTTGTCCTCTCCTCTCCTCTGCCTTTCTTCCTTCCTTCCTTCCTTCCTTCCTTCCTTCCTTCCTTCCTTTCTTTCTTTCTTTCTTTCTTTCTTTCTTTCTTTCTTTCTTTCTTTCTTTCTTTCTTTTCTTTCTTTCTTTCTCTTTCTTTCTTTTTTTCTTTCTTTCTTTTCTTTCTTTCCCTTTCTCTCTCTCTCTCCTTCCTTCCTTCCTTTCTCTCTCTCTCTTTTTTTCTTTCCTTCTTTCTTTCTTTCCTTCCTTCCTTCCTTCCTTCCTTCCTTTCTTTCTTTCTTTCTTTCTTTCTTTCTTTCTTTCTTTCTTTCTTTCTTTCTTTCTTTCTTTCTTTCTTTCCTTCCTTCCTTCCTTCTTTCTTTCCCTTCATTCCTTCTTTCCTTCCTTCCTTCCTCTTTCTTTCCTTCTTTCTCTCTTTCCTTCTTTCTCTCTTTCCTTCTTTCTCTCTTTCTTTCTTTCTCTCTTTCTTTCTTTCTCTCTTTCTTTCTTTCTCTTTCTTTCTTTCTCTCTCTTTCTTTCTTCTTTCTTTCTCTTTTTCTTTCTTTCTTTTTTCTTTCTCTCTCTTTTTTTTTTTTTTTGACTGACTCTTGCTCTGTTGCTCAGGTTGGAGTGCACTATCTCAGCTCACTACAACCTCCAACTCCCGGGTTCCAGTGATTCTCCTGCCACAGCCTCCTGAGTATTTGGGATTACAGGTGCCTCCCACCATGCCTGGCTAATTTTTTTGTTTTTAGTAGAGACAGAGTTTCATCATGTTGGCGAGGCTGGTCTGGAACTCCAGACCTGTTTCTTAATGACCTTGTCCTATATAAATATGAAGCCTATCCCAGATTTTCTATCTAGCACCATTTTTATAAGTGATTGTCTGGCCAGGCCCTTCTCTGAGCACCTCTACCTGGATTTCTCTATCATTCAGCAATAGGTCCAATTTACCAGGGACAATGGATCTGCTCTGTGTTCTCAGACTGACGTAGGTGTAAACTTCTTATTCCAATCAATCTTTATTTCCCTTGCAAAATTCCTTGCTTCAACATTCAAGTTCTAGAGGACGCTGTCTCTGTTTTTCTTCTCTTTTTGTGCTGTATCATCTCTTGGTCATCTATATGCTGACAGCCCCAGTTGGCATGAACAGAATATTCTAATCTCCTTGACCTACCCCGGTCCGTTTCTACTAATATTCTATCCTGATATCAGTTAAACAGGAGATACATCATTGTACCTGAAAAGTGAGGGCTTCATGGAGGAGACCATTCATAACTTGTGCCTTGAATAAACCTTATTTTTTTTTATGAGAGAGAAGACAGATCATTGTACAGTATAAAAAGTTGTAAAACTCTTTCTAATCACAAGTTTTAGTATATGTCGGGAAATTGCAGGTTAAGCCATATTTTTGATGTTTCTAAATTATTTTTAAACCCTAGTGACTGTGAACTGAAATTCATATACATATTCATGCTAAGATATGTTAATATATTTCACTGAAAAATATCAAATTACTGTGGAGATTTGAACTCTAGAGATTCTGGAAATTTTAGGAGACTTCCATGGCCATATATTCTTTAGCATTTGTGATTGGAAAAGGCAGACAGCTAAAACATTTGATCTGATAAATTATTTCAAACAATATGAGGCTGCTAAATCAAGTTGCTTCTCAAAGATTGCTGGAGATTTAACATGGAAGCAAGTATTTAGTTCACAAATAGACCTATGTAGAAACATGCTTGAAAGGTATTGTCTATTACAAGGATGTAACTTAGAACTTGGAGACTACTTTATACATTCTTATTAATTTTAACCAGTGATAACTCAGTTATTTATGTACAGAAATCTGAGGAAGGCTTAAGTCATAAAAGATTTAAAAATGCTATTAAAATTGTTTCATGTTTAATGCTTAATGACAGGATTACCCAAGAGAGGCATGAGGAAATATATTAATAAACTTAACGTGGTTTTAATTACTTTCAATGAGGTCACTTTTGATTTGTTACATTATGTTAACTCTTGAGATCAAAAGGCATGCATGATATTTCCTATTAAATACGAATAATTTTTTTTTTTTTTTTTTTTTTTTTTTATGGAGTCACGTCCTGTCACCAGGCTGGAGTGCAGTAGTGCAATCTTGGCTTACTGGAACCTCCACCTCCTGGGTTCAAGCAGTTTCCCTGCCTCAGCCTCCCAAGTAACTGGGGCTACAGGCACCCGCCACCACGCCTGGCTAATTTTTTGTACTTCAGTAGAGATGGGGTTTCACCATGTTGGGTAGGATGGTCTCGAACTCCTGACCTCATGATCCGCCTGCCTCGGTCTCCCAAAGTGCTGGGATCACAGATGTGAACCACTGCACCCAGTTAAATACAAAAAAAATTTATTGTTTTATATAATTTCTGTTAACGAATTTAGAAAAATGGGAATGCTTTAATTTTCTCGGTCTAAGTCATTTGCACACTCCTTAATGCTTGTGTTCCTGTAGATCCTTATGTGCATATCATATCATACCTAGACATATGCTATCCTACAAACATGGGTAAAATTATATATTTCTTTCTTATAGTCGACAAAAATACATGAAGCTCATTGTTGCTGCAGATGATAATCAGACGGCACAGGGTTCTCTGTTTTGGGATGATGGAGAGAGTATAGGTGAGTGCTCTATTTAGTAGATAAATTTAATTGATGACATATTTTATCACATTACTTTTATGTTTTCTATTATTTTTCTTTGGAAGCTGAGTACAAAGCTATTAATATTATTCAAGGCTAAAAGATTTTACTAAATTCACTGAATCAAGTTAAATAGATAAACAATGTCACAAACATTTAAAGACTTTTCTTATCCTAAATTAGTCAATCCCTATGGTAAGTGCCTAGGTAAGAAATTTGTGTGGTCAGGAATTACGTATCTATTATCTTTGTACTTTCAGAAGCTAGCACAGTGCTATTCACATAATAGACACTTGGCATATATATAAAGTTAACTTAGCTGAATAACCACATTATTATATGTGCAAAATATTGATGCTGTAGGGACAAAAAGGAGTGATACTTTTCCTCATTTACCATAAAGGTCAGAGCCAACACCTCTATAATAACAAAACACAAGTTAACAAGAGAAAAGCATAACAAGCATATGTAATCCTTCAGAAGAAAGGCACAAAGACACAGAGAACGCTCTCAGACTGTATTCTGAGTTTCAGTGAAACAGGAACTGCCATGTAGAAATGTGATTGGACAAAAAGGGTATAAGCTAATGGAAACAGATTGAGTGAGGAAATCTAGCAAGGCCTGTCCACATTCTTGTTGGATTATTAATTTTAGCATTTCTTCCTGTCAGGTATGGGGTGAGACCCCTCTGGAAGGAGGTTGTTAATTTCCTCATGGCCAGCTGTTACAGAAAAGCAGGGAAAGAGAGTAACATTTCTAAGCTTTATAGCTAGCTTTGGGGGAAAAGGGTTCTAGTTTCTATGACTCGCCTTTGGGAAAAGGAATTCTAGTTTCTATGACTAGAGAATAAGGGGCAAGAGACAGGAAGGCAGGAGAAGGTCAGGGAGAAACTTTGCTTCCACTGTTGCTTCTGGGACCTTTATTTTAAGAAATCACTTTCTGAGCCCCCAAAATGCACAAGCGGTGCCTCTACAACAAGGAGGTAGTCCAGAAACCAATTTCAAGTAAATTTGATTTTTGTGTTTTTATGTCTGTTTTTGCTTCTTTGTTTTTGTTATTAGTATTTAGCATTTTTTTTACATGAGGAGATATATTTTACGTTAGATCTAGGCTTATTCCATTCATAACTGTTCCTCCAGACCATACTAAACTTCTAAACTCCTAGCCATGTGAAATCCGTTAGCTGTTGTTATCAGAAACACCTGGGACAGCTTGCTAAGAATGCAGATTATAGGACTCATTCAAGTTTCATTAATTTTAGGAGAAACTCAGAAATCTCCCATAGGAGATTTTTATGCTGTATGTAAACACTGATAGAGGATAGGTTTACTGACTGCCATTTAATAGTGTTAGTACTACTAGATGAGCGTTCTGAACATTTTCTTGACACAAACTTTAATCATAAAAACTGACATCTGTGTGAAGTTGATAGTTCTCTACAATTTAATATTACAATTTGAATAACTTATCCAAAGATAATAGTTTTCTCATTAATAGCAAAGACATGCATTTTTTATCTTTTAAGATGAATCATAGTTAATATTCTGCAACCATAAGAAATATTCCATTAGTAAATAAGTATAATAAAGTTGATAGAAGAATTGTATGCTAGAGAGCAAGATTCTTGGGAAAAATAAATCCCTCTTTATAACATTTTGTGACTTAGAAAGTGAAGATACCAACATGAGTTAGTCCTTTGCTTTTAGAGCTCTGACCTTCATTACTGCAACAACTGAGGGTCTATGAAGTTTTCGGCCTTTCCCTTTGTGTCCAACAGGAAATTTGCCTTCAATTTCCCAAGGGTGTAAAGTTTAGGTCTGCAACTTGGGATCTTTGAATCTCATAATTAACAAATTAAGTCAATTCATTTTATCCGTTAGGTAGACAAAACTTCTCTTAGAATTTTCTCCAGCTCTTCCTATCAAACTAAGGCATAGACGAAAACATTTGGTGTGGACTTTACCCTATTCAAGTTTCATGGCAAACTTTTTGTAATCACTGGAAAGTCCCTGAGCATAATTCAAATATTTCTCTATGATCTCCTCATGCAAGTATAAAAAATAGCTTTTTGCCAATTGGGTCTACTTATTTTGTTACGTTTCACAATATCAGTATACTTGGTTTAATTAAGTATAGATATTTTTAAATAGTTCCTTGAAATTTCTTGAGTTAACAGCAATAATCATATATACCAAATGCTTATTCTCTGGATTTGTTAGATCAGAATCTCCAAAGAGGTTTTCTCTCGCAGCAAACACAACAATCTAATTGATGGGCATCCTATCTGAAATGATTTCTTTCTTTTAAACAAATATGTTCAAATTTTGTGATATATTATAATGTGGTAACAAATTATCGTGAAATAAAGGTAAATCAAAATGAACTTCTGAAACCTAACATTAAGTAAATTTTGACATTCTTGATTAATAAAGTTAGAGCTTAGTAAAATGTTAATTTTTCTACTTATCTTAATGAAATAGCCATGTGTGTGTCCCTGATTAAGATCATATGTGAGATACTTCTTCCTCTTATTAAAAACAACAAAGCTACCCATATCTTCCTAATAGCTGTCACCTTTGCTTTTTTAACTCAGAATTCTATACTTAAAAGTTTGTTCATGAAAACTTAAGCTGTAATTTTATATTGAAAATAAGAACTAAAATGGTTAAGGAATATTGACACTAATATGTCTTGTAATACGTATTAAATTAGCCATACACACATTAGCATATATAAAAAAGTTTTAGGCAGAATATCCATTTTAGTATAGGTAAAATCAATAGCAAATTAATTTTAGTGGGTTAATGAATACAGTCCTGATATGTATAAGGAGAAAAGAGAATTAAAATATATTGCTCTTTCAATGTTACCCCAATATTGTTTTATTTATTTGACTCTACTTTGCTCTTTCTATCTTATGTATGCTTATTTGTGTTTTTACATAGGAATACAATCTTAGAAGCCAAGGAAAACTGGGCTTGATTCCAGACCTTGACAGTAATTAGCTTTCATGGTTTTTTTTTTTTTTTTTTTTTTTTTTTACCTTTGGCAATTTATTTCACTGCTTTGAAAGCCACTTTATTCTTCTATACAGCGGGAATAATAATAACATACCTTTCAGAGTAAATGTGATAAAGTATTTAGAATTTGATAAATAGCATTTAACAAGTTTTAGCTCTAGGATTATCATTAAAATGGGTTTTAAATACAGCAAGATTATACTTCAAACTGGTGATGGTGGCTCATGACTATAATCTCAGTTCTTTGGGAGGCTAAGGCAGAAGGATCATTTGAGTCTAGGAGTTCAAAACAAACCTGGGCAACATAGGGAGAACCTGTCTCTACAAAGATAAAAAAATTAAAAAGCCAGGCATGGTAGTGAATGCCTGTAGTACCAGACACTCAGGAGGCTGAGGTGGGAGTATTGCTTGAGCCCAGGAGGTCCAGGCTGTAGTGAGCCATGATTGTGTCACTGCACTTCAGCTGGAACGATAAAGCCAGACTTTGTCTCAAAAAATAAAAACTAAAAAATAATGATTATACCTTAAAGATGTTGCTATAAACCTATATTTTGTCAGTTTAATTTTAGTTGACCTGTAACAATCTCTTAACAATTGAATTTGTTTTTTCAAATGACACTAGAATGTGTTGCTACCATGTCTTTTTTTCCTTTATATTATTTTGTCAGTCACTAAGGTGGCAAGTAAGTGTCCGTTGATATCATCACTGAATTCTGTTTATTCTTGGACTACTTGTGCACTTCTTGCCACCTTCCCAGTGTTGTATGTGAAAGTGATTTTCAACTTGTTACTGCTTTATCATTACCCCTACACACACATATACCACCTAGCTTGTCTTCTTAGGACCTTACCTGGTGACTCATCCTTCATTTCCAGGGCTTCTTGAATTGTATCTGAATTACTTAAATAGGCTTAGAGAAAAAATAGATACACCTTGATACTATTTGCTACTTTTTATACTGGGAAAGAGAAGCAAAGTATACAGGTATTTACTATGGTTCTTCTTTGGAAATAACAATATATCACTTTTTTTTTTCTCTCTCTCTCTCTACAGACACCTATGAAAGAGACCTATATTTATCTGTACAATTTAATTTAAACCAGGTATGTAAGATTATTTATATGCAATTCTGTTAAAGAATATTTGAAGTTCACAGCTGGGTGGGGTGGCTCATGCCTGTAATCCTAGTTCATAGGGAGGCTGACATGGGAGAATTGCGTGAGGTCAGGGATTCAAGATCTCTCTGGGCAACACAGTGGGACTCCATCTCTATAAAAACATTAGCCAGGTATGGTGACATGCAACTGTAGTCCCAGCTACATAGGAGGCTGAGGCTAGAGGGTCACTGGAATTTAGGAGTTCGAGATCGCAGTGAGTCATGACTGCACCATTGCACTTCAGCCTGGCAGTAAAGAATTCACCTCCCCTTCTCTTGTATATTTGATGACTGAATCCATACTTTCTGAGCCTAGGTGGCAGAGGGAGACCCTGTCTCAATAAATGGATACACAGGAAAAAAGGAAGAATATTTGAAGTTTTTTCATGTTTATTATATAAAATACCTTATATCACATACACAGATAAACAATTTATTATACTATGAAATATACTTTTGTGTATTTCTTTTTAGATTGAATTGCTTTTGCAAATGAAGTGTTTATGTTATTCCTTTTTCTTTATCTTACAGACCACCTTAACAAGCACTATATTGAAAAGAGGTTACATAAATAAAAGTGAAACAAGGCTTGGGTCCATTCATGTATGGGGGAAAAGTATCACTCCTGTCAATGTGGTTACTCTAAGGTATAATGGAAATCAAAATTCGCTTCCTTTTGAGGAAGACAATACCAAGACGGTAAGTAACATAAAAAGATATTTTTCAAAAACGTACGTATTTAAAGCATCTACGTGGACTTCCTATATCTCTCATCCATAAGAAACATAATTATGAGTCAATTACAACATTCTTCATATATTCCTTTTCATTGGGCCTCCATGTTTATTTCCTTATTATTATCCTTAATAAACTGTCATACAAATCAATCTAATGACATCTATTTTATTATTATTATGATACAATCAAAGCAAAATTAAATTAAAACTTAAAATAACTGTTATCCCTATATAATAAAGTGCCTCAAAAAATACATTTTAAAAATAAGATATCTGATCTGCATTTAAGCATTGAATATGTCTTGAAAATGTATTTGAAAATTCTTGCAAACTTAATGAAACTGTCAGCACCCATTAATACAGGAATGTGATACATATGATACAGATACTACACAAGGAGTCAGGATTCTTGTGTTAAAGCATCATTGCTGCCAGTATTTAGCTCTTTACCTTGAACAAAAAACTTTAGGCCTTTTGTTGTATCTAACTGAATTTAAAAATAAAATCAAATAAATGATCAATCTCTTAAGCTCCTTCCAGTTCTAAATTCTGTGAATCTATGGCTTGCAAAGGTGAATTTCAAACACATATTCTAGAAAACAGCTAACTGTTTTAAGTGTTCATTTTAAGTTTAGGCCTACTTATGCACTTATGCACTACTAAAATTGTGTAAATGTGTGTGTACCCACCCTTTCTGTTTAAACTTGGGTAAAAACAAAGAGCCATTAATCAGTCACTTTAAATGAACTTAACTTCTAAAATAGTCAGTTGTTTGACTAACTTGAACCTAAAAAAGAAAAAAAAAAAAGTCCGTCTTGGACGCAGTCTTAGATCCTTGTAGGTGTCAGAGAATGCCAGAGTTAAACAGCACCTGAAAGTCTGTTCCATCTTTTTGAAACTTAACACCCATCCTACTGCTATTGCTGTTTTGTTGACAAGTGGGGTTTTCCTTTAATATGGAACTATGTTTTTCTTACTGCTTTTGCAGTACAACTCGCTGTTTTGCTTAAAACTATATCAAGGATGGGAAATATAAAATATAATTTCCCAACTTTGATATATTTAATGTGTCCTTCCCCAGTAAAATAAAAGTTAATATCTTAGTGCCTTACACTCATATTTTTATTTTTAAAATTTGATTTGTTTATAAAATTCCAGAATACCTGATTTAGTCCAGTAGTCTTATGTGACTGACAAAGAAATTAGGTCCCCAAAGAAGTAAAATTAATTCCCCAAAATAACTACTCAATCAATCACAATTAGAAATCACTTTTTTTGGACGGTCCAATGTTCAATCAGATAAATAAAAGATGGTTTGGCTTAAATAATGTCTTGCTTTTTATTTACAGATTACAATGATGAAAATTAAGCTCACAACTTTTATGGTAAAAATAAAGTAAATAAACAATGCCAAATAAGATAATTTAATATTTTGGGGTGTTATTTCAAGGTCGTTTTGATCAAATATGTAGCGTAAAAACAAACCATTAAAAATCACTTTTTCTACTCTCTTTAAAAACATTCACAAAGAATTTTAAGCATTGAGAACAAATATTTGAGTTTCATTACCTCAGTGATGACGAAATATACGTTTACTTTAACCAACAACTCTGAGCAGTTCCTTCTAAGTGTGTTTAAATAAACTCAATATTTGTGAGCAATTACTGTTTTCCAAGCCTTCATAGATACATAGGAAAGGAAGAGAGGATGATCAATTTCTTTCTCTACCCTGCTTGCCCTTTAATTTATGACAGAGATTATTTAATTGCTCTAGCAATATAATTTTTAAAACATTTTTGTAACAACAATTATGTCCAACTGATTTTTGTAAAAAGTATTAAAAGCTATGTGGTGTATTTTTGCTTTCTACATTTAAGTTAAAAAAAATAGTTTAGATCTGTTTTAAACCTGTCTAACGAATACTCAATTCTTTAACTATTACTTTTTAAATTCATTTATCAAGTGTGGTAAATTACTCCAGATATGCTGTGTTTTAAGGAAGATTAAATTTTATAAAGTCCTTATGAAAAGGCCTGGTATGTGGTAGGCAGTAAAGGATTCACCTCCCCTCCTCTTGCGTATTTGATGACTGAATCCAAACTTGCTGAGCTAAAGCACAGAAAATCTTGTCAGTTCATTGGACAAAAAGCAGCAATGGTAAAGTCTTCTGAAATCATCATATCATAAAACTATGACAGAAGATCATTTTACTACAGCAACTTAATAATCTCCATGATAGAGATATAATAATCTCTCTACAGTCTACTTCAGATTATCTCCAGTGAAATAAAGTAACACATGCAAAATTGAATCATTGGCAATAAATTAAGCATCATAAAATATTTTTTGATTGAGGTAAAATAACACTTTTAAATCTAAACTTTGACTGAAAATGTCTGGATAATACTTGAAAAAGGGATGCATTGAGATTCATGTAGTGCAGTTATAAATAACTCCATATTTAGAAATTATGTGAAAAGAGTAAAGTCATAGAAATCAATAAAATTGACCAAGAGTTACAGGTTTTTCAGTATCTTTTGACAGCAACTCCACCTTTCTGAGATTTATTTTAACCTTAGGTAAAATGGGTAGATTGGGTGAAATTGTTGCTGAAATGGTTGCAAACTTTCCTAGAGTAAAACTTTCTCAAGATATAAAAGAAAATAAAGGTATATACTATTTATTAGAAAACTTGTTTTTGAAATATCATTCATTAAAATAAGAAAAATGTGGTTCTGATTAAACAAGTAATTATCATTTTACTTTTTTAGATATTAAAGATTGATCTGACCCAGAACAATGTTACTCTAGAAGAACCAATAGAAATCAACTGGTCATGAAGATCACCAGCAATTTTAGTTGTCAATGGGAAAAAACACCAGGATTTAAGTTTCACAGCGCTTACAACTTTCCCTCTTCACTTGGTTCTTGTACTGTACAAAATATGGCTTTCATAATACCGAAAAGCTATTTCATTAATGATAATGCTAATTTTATTATAGTAATGTGACTTGGATTCAATGTTAAGGCATATTTAACAAAATTCTAATAGCCCTATTTATCCTCTTTAAGCATCAGCTACAATTGTAAACTAGTTACTAAACATGTATGTAAATAGCTAAGATATAATTTAAACATGATTTTTAAATTAAATAAATTTTTATGTAATTATAAATTATATACTATATTTTTCTCAACGTTTAGCAGATTTAAGATATGTAACAACAATTACACAAGATTTAATTATTTCTTAGTATGTATATTTCATTAGAAAAAGAGAATAAACATATGTAAGTGTATAAAATGTGTATTTTGTCTTTATTTTCCTAATGGAAATTGTCTTAACTTGCACTACTATAACAATTTATCGTAGACTGGGTGGCTTAAACAACAAACGTTTATTTCTTACAGTTCTGGAAGCTGGGATGCCTGAGATCAAGACATTAGCAGATCCATTGCTGATGGTGGCAGTCTTTATGGCTTACAGACAATTATCTTTTTGTAACCTCATATGGCAAACAGAGAGGAAGCAAACTCTCTCGCGTCTCTTTTTATAAGAGCACTAACCTCACCATAAGAACTCCACTTTCATGATGTAAGTGACTCCCAAAAGTCCCATTTCCAAATACCATCACACTGGATATTAGGCTTTCAATGTATGGATTTTGGAGTACACAAACGTCAGTCTAGAGATTCAAATTTCCTTAGCTTAGTTTGCTTTATATAGAAGAGAAATAAATAAAGGGCATTCAAATTGGAAAGGAGGAAGTCTAATTGTCTCCGTTTGCTGATGACAAGATCATGTGTGTGTGTACATATATATATATACACACACACACACATAAATACTGCACCAAAAACTATTAAAATTAATAAATGAATTCAGGTAAGGTGCAGGATACAAAATCAACATACAAAATTTAGTAGAATATCTATATGCCAATAGTGAACTATCTGAAAAAAGAAAACTATCCCATTTACAATAGTCACACACACACATAAAAATCACATCACCACCACCAACAAAAAAATATATGGGAATAAGTTTACTCAAGCGGGGAAAAAATATGTATAAGGAACACCAGAAAACATTGATGAAAAAATTGAGGAAGCACAAATAAGTGGAAAGATAACCCATGCTTATAAATTGAATATGAAAATACGTTAAAATATTTGTACTACCCAAAGTGATCTACAGATTTGATGCAATCCCTATCAAAATACCAATAACTGTCATCACAGAAATAGATAAAGCATTCCTAAAAGTTGTAGTGAACCACAAAAGACCCAGAATAACCAAAGCAATCTTGAGCAGAAAGAATAAAGCTGGAAGCATTATACTACCTGACTTCAAAATAAACTACAATGCTGTAGTAACCAAAACAGCATGGTACTAACTAACTAAAAAAAAAAAAAAAAAAAAAAAAAAAAAAAAAAAAATACACATAGACCAATGGACCAGAATAAAGTCCAGAAATAAATTTGTGCATTTAGAGTCAACTGATTTTTGGCAAAGGTGCCAAGAACACACATTGAGGAAAAGATACTTTCTTCAGTAAACAGTGATGGGAACACTGGATAGCCACAGGCAGAAGAAAAAAAAAAACAAACAAACAGATCCACATCTCTCAGCATATATAAAAATGAACTCAATTAAAGACTTAAAGAGTTGAACTATGAAAATACTTGAAGGAAACATAGGAAAAACACTTCATGACATTGATCTGAGTGAGAAATTTTGGATAGAACCTTCAAAGCACAGCCAACAGGAGCAAAAAGAGGCAAACATAATTATATCAAATTAAAAGTTATCTTTATAGCAGAGAAAGCAATAGTAAAGTGAAAAGATATTCCCCAGAATGAGGGAAAATATTTGCAAACTGTGCATCCAACAAGAGGTGCATGTCCAAAATATACAAAGAATTCGAACAACTCAATACCAAAAACAACAAATAATCCAATTTACAAATGAGCAAAAGGCCTAAATACACATTTCTTAGAAGAATACATACAAATGGCCAGCAGATATATCACAAAATGTCCAACATCACTAATCATCAGGAAAATGCAAATGAAAACCACAAAGAGTATTATTTCACCTGAGTTAGAATGTCTCTTATAAAAAAGACAAAAAAAAAAAAAAAAAAAAAAAAAAAAAAAAAATCCTGGCAAGGAAACAGAATAAAGGGACATTTTACGTTGTTGGTGGGAATATAAATTAGTATAGCAATTATGGAAAACAGTATGAAAGGTCCTTAAAAAATAGAACTATAAAATGATTTGGAAAATTTCACTACTGGGTATCCAAAAGCATTGAAATCAGTGTGTTGAAAAGATATCTGTACCCCTTTGTTTATGGCATCCCTATTCACAATAATCAAGAGAATGAATCAACCAATATGATCATAATGGAGGAGTGGCTAAGAAAAGGTGGTATATATATGCAATGGAATATGATTCAGCTATGAAAAAGAATGAAACCCTGTCATTTGTGAAAACATGAATGAACCTGGAGGCCATAATGTTAAATAAAATAAATCAGACAGGGAAAGACAAGTACTTGATAATCTTACTTATTAAGAGAATACAAAAAAAAAAAAAAAGCTTATCTCATAAAAATGAAGAGTACAATAGTGGTTATCAGAGGCTAGGAATGGGAGAAATGAAGGGGGTATGAAGGGAGATAGGTCAACAGGTACAAGGTTACATTAGATAGGAAGAATAATTTCTAGTGTGCTATCAGGTAGTAGAGTGAATATAGCCAGTGATAATCAACTGCATGTTTCAAGGTTGCTAGAAAAGAAGATCTTGAAAGTTACAGCCACGGCCGGGCGCGGTGGCTCAAGCCTTTAATTCCAGCACTTTGGGAGGCCGAGACGGGCGGATCACAAGGTCAGGAGATCGAGACCATCCTGGCTAACACAGTGAAACCCCGTCTCTACTAAAAAATACAAAAAAATAGCCGGGCGAGGTGGCGGGCGCCTGTAGCCCCAGCTACTCCGGAGGCTGAGGCAGGAGAATGGCGCAAACCCGGGAGGCGGAGCTTGCAGTGAGCTGAGATCCGGCCACTGCACTCCAGCCTGAGCGACAGCGCCAGACTCAGTCTCAAAAAAAAAAAAAAGAAAGTTACAGCCACAAAGAAATAAAAGTTTGAGGTGATGAATATACTAACTACCCTGACTGGATCACTATACAATGTATATATGTATTGAAATATCTCTCTGTACCCCATAAACATGTACAATTATTATGTGTGAATTATAAACACAATTTTAAATATAAATTGACCATAAGTTAATGGATTTATTTAAAAACTCTCAATTCTATTCGATGGATCAGTATGTCCACCTTTATCCCAGTACCACATTATTTTGATTACTCTGGCATCATGGTTAACTTTTGAAATCAGCAAGTACAAGTCCACTAATAATTTTCTTTTCCAAAATAGTTTTGCCTATTCTGTGTCTCTTGATTTTTTTAAGAATTTGAGAATCAACTTGTAAAATTCTATAAAAATAGTAGGTGGGATTTGATAGAGTATGTTTTGATTTTTAGCTCAGTAGGGGGAGTACTGCCATCTTAATAATATTAGGCATTTCCTTCTAATCATAATTTTAACAGACTTCCACAAGCGTAATTTTATATTTTGCCTTTATTCTCATTTAGCTCAAAGTATTTTTTTTTAACTTTTATTTTATGTTCGGTGGTACATGTGCAAGTTTGTTATTTAGGTAACCTCATGTCATGGGGGTTTGTTGCATAGATTATTTCATTATCCAGATATTAGACTTAGTACTCAGTAGTTATTTTTTCTCATTCTCTCATCTCCTCCCTCCTTACACCTTCCACCCTCAAGATGGCCTCAGAGTCTGTCATTCCCTTCTTGGTATTCATGAGTTCTCATCATTTAGCTCCCACTTAGAAGTGAGAACATGCGGTGTTTGGTTTTCTGTTCCCGCATTAGTTTGCTAAGTATAATAGCCTCTAGCTCCATACATGTTCCTGAAAAAGACATAATCTCATTCATGAAAAATTGAATCAAACTGAATTACAGACATAAATCTAAGACCTGAAATAATAAAACTATGAAAAGAAAATATTGGGGAAATTCCCTAGGACTTTGGACATAGATTTCTTGAGCAATATCCCACAAGCACAGGCAATCAAAGCAAAAAATAGACAAATGGGATCACATCAAGTTAGAAAAATTCTGCACAGCAAACAGTCAATAAAGAGATAATTCATTGAATGGGACAATATATTTGCAAACTATCCATTTGACAAGGGATTAATAGCAAGGTTATATAAGAATCTCAAACAATAGGAAAAAAATCTAATAATCTGATGAAAATGAGCAAAAGACCTGAATAGACATTTCTCAGAAAGCATACAAATGGCAAACAGGCATATGAAAATGTACTCAAAATCACTGATCATCAAAGCAATGCAAATCCAAACTATAATGAGATATCATCTCATCCCAGTAAGACAGACAACAACAAATGTAGATGAGGATGTGAAAAATGGGCACCCTCTTACACTATTCATGTAAATGTAAATTAGTATAGTCAGTATGGAGAACAATATGGAGTTTCTTCAAAAAACTAAAAATAGAATTATCGTACAATTTGACAACCCTACTGCTAGGTATGTACCCAAAAGAAAGCAAATCAAAGATATATCTGCATTCCCATGTTTATTGCAGCACTATTCACAATAGCCAAGATTTGGAAGCAAGCCAAATGTCCATCAAAAGATGAATAAACACAGAATATGTGGTACATATACATAATGGAGTATTACTTAGCCATAAAAAAGAATGAGATTTTGTCATTTCAAAACAGCATAGATGGAATTGAATAACATTATATTAAGTGAAATATACCAGGCACAGAAGGACAAACTTCACATATTTTAACTTATTTGGGGAGCTGAAAATTAAAACAATTGAATTTATGGAAGTCAAGAGAGGAACAATGGTTACCAAGGCCGGGAAGGGTGGTAGATGGGTGGTGGAGGGGAAGTGGGGATAGTTAATGAGTACAAATAAATATTTAGAAAAAATAGATAATATCTGCTATTTGATAGCACAACAGGATGACCAAGTCAATAATAATTTATTATACATTTCAAAATAACTAATAGAGTATAATTTGATTGTTTATAACACAAAGGATAAATGCTTCAGGTGATGAATACACCATTTATCCTGCTGTGGTTATTTCACATTGTGTACCTGTATCAAAATATCTCAAGAACAGCATATATATCCATATATTGCATACCCATTAAAATTACAAAGTAAATAATTTTTTAAAAATGTGTTTAGAACCCAGTCTCTACTAAAAATACAAAAATTAGCCGGGAATGGTGTCAGGTGCCTGTAATAACAGCTACTCAGGAGGCTGAGGCTGGAGAATCGCTTGAACCCAAGAGGTGGAGGTTGCAGTGAGCCAAGATCGCACCATCGCACTCCAACCTGGCTGACAATAGCAAAACTATCTCACAAAAAAAAAAAAAAAAAAAAAAAAAATTGTTTAGGGGAAGGAAATAATGGTACAGCCACCTTGGATAGGAGTTTGCGAATCTTAAAATTTAAGTGTTCACTTGCTATCTTGGCTAGCTATTTCATTTCCATGTATTTATCTAACTTAAAGTCTGTGTTCACAGGAAAAAAAATATTTGTAAAATCTTATAGCAGCTTTATTCCTAATTGCCAAAACCTAAAAACCACCCAAATGTCTCTCAACTAGGTGATGCATAAATAAGCCATTATGTGCCACATTTTCTTTATCCAGTCTAACATTGATGGACATTTGGATTCATTCCAAGTCTTTGCCATTGTGAATAGTATCGCAATAAATATGTCTGTGCATGTGTCTTTATAGTAGAATGATTTATAATCCTTTGGGTGTATACCCAGTAATGGGATTGCTGGGTCAAATGGTATTTCTGGTTCTAGATCCTTGAGGAATCGCCCCACTGTCTTCCGCAACAGGTTGAACTAACGTACACTCCAACTAATAGTGTACAAGTGTTTCTATTTCTCCACATCCTCTCCAGCATCTGTTGTTTCCTGACGTTATAATGATTGTCATTCTAACTGGCATGAGATGGTATCTCATTGTGGTTTCAATTTACATTTCTCTAATGATCAGTGATGATGAGCTTTTTTTTCATATGTTTGTTGGCTCCATAAAAGTCTTCTTTTGAAAAGTGACTGCTCATATCATTCGCCCAGTTTTTGATGGGGTTGTTTTTTTTGTTTGTTTTCTTGTGAATTTGTTTAAGCTCCTTGTAGATTCTGGATATTAGCCCTTTGTCAGATGGATAGAATGCAAAATTTTTCTCCCATTCCGTAAGTTGCCTGTTCACTCTGATGATAGATTCTTTTGCCGTGCAGAAGCTCTTTAGTTTAATTATATCCCATTTGTCAATGAAAAAGAATGAGCTCATGTGTTTTTCAGGGACATGGATGAAGCTGGAAACCATCATTCTCAGCAAGCTAACACAGGAACAGAAAACCAAACACCATGAGTTCTCACTCACAAGTGGGAGTTGAACAATGAGAACACATGGGCACAGGGATGGGAACATCACATACCGGGGCCCATCGGGGAGCTGGGAGGAAGGCGAGTGATAGCATTAGGAGAAATACCTAATGTAGATGATGAGTTGATGATGGGTGCAGCAAACCACCATGGCATATTTATACCTATGTAACAAACCTGCAATTTCTGCACATGTATCTCAGAACTTAAAGTATAATAATAATAACAATAATAATAAAAGATGCTCTAATAAAGTATTTAGAATTTTAAAATATAAACTACTATACACCCATAAATGAAATGAACTACTGATATGTGTAAAATTCTGGATGAAATTCAAATGGCTTACACTAAGTGTAAGAAGCCAAATTCAAAAGCCAAAACTTCATGATTTCCTTTCTGAAAACATTATATAATAGCAAAATGATAAAGGCAGAAGCTAGACCAGGGTTATCAGGGGAATGGAGTGTGGTAAGTGATTTACTACAAAAGGCCACAGAAAAACATTTTCAGATAATGGAACAGTTCTATATCTCTAATTTGGTGACAGTTACACAGCTCTATGAGTTTCTCAAAACTTGCAGAACTGCACACCTAAAGTGTAAATTTTACCATAAAAGAAGTCATATACAAAAGCAAACATACAATATGATGCCAAGTATATAAAGAGATAAAAAACCAGGCAAGACCAACCAATTGTGGTAGAAGCCATGATTGACAGCCTTCATGGAGGTAGTAACTGGAGAGACATAGAGGTGCTTTCTGAGTGTTGGCAACATTATTTTTCTTGATTACATTATTAGTTTTAAAGATGGGTTCATTGTATCCAGAACTTAAAATAAAAGTTGAAAGAAATAAATAAATAGTGACAAAAATCAAGAAAGCAAGCGAGCAAGAAAGACGGATTCTTTTTGCAAAATTTTGTTTAGCTCTACATGTAGTTTTGCATGCATTTTTACATGTATATTTTATATATATATTTTAATAAAAAGTTATTAAACTTAAGGGTTTTATAAGATGAGTTAAATAGAAACATGTTTGGTGGTTTACATTTAGTTCCTGTATATTTTTTCTTGAAGAAGTCCTTGTCTTATTATGTGAAAAAAAATGTTAATACATAAGCATAACACACTCCATAACCGTAAATTTTATATCTAGGACAAAGATTATCTTAACAGCAATAACCGTAGAATAGATGTAAATGTCCTTGTCTCTGAAACCATATGACAATATACAATCAAATCCTGATAGATGTTCTTTCTATAAGTCATTTTGTTCCAAATTAATTTGACATTTTCCAAGATTCAGCTAATAGTTTTCTGCTGGTCTCTTGCTTCATGTTCTCTCTTGATTATATTATTAATTCTTTTGGTTTCAAGTATCCTCCTAATGAGAACAACTATCACATAAGCAATCCCCATACTTTTTTTACTCTCAATTTCAAACTCATGTTTTAATCTGCCTATGAGGTAAGGTATACTTTTTAATTATTAAAATGTATTATATGGCAATATAGTCACATGGCTCAAAAAGTAAAAAAAAAAAAAAAAAAAAAAAATAGTAGTGAAATTATTCTCTGAAACACCTGGCACTAAGTATTCATTTATCCCACAAGCAATGTATCATCTTCTTATATATACCACTGTGGATATTTCATACATATTCAAGCAAACTTATTTATATGTTCTTTTCCACCACAACCCTCTTTAAGTTACACAAATGGTCAGACTGGCATGTGCTTTAGTTTTCTGAAACTCACTCAATCAGAAATTGAACATGTAACATCTATAAGACATAAAATTAAGATCAGAGAATGTTTGCAGGTCACTGAGCACATTTAATCTCACCTTTCCCCCAAGACAGTTCCCCCTCCTTTCTTTCATTGCATATTCAAAATTCTATAGACAGATGCTTGAAATTTGTATTTATTCGTGTATTATTATTATTATTATTAATTGTTATTATTTTAGAGACAGGATCTAACTCTGTCACTCAAGCTGGAGTGCAGTGACACAGTTGTAGCTCACTGCAGCCTTGACTTACAGGTCTCAAGCAATCCTCTCCACTCATCCTCCTGAGTAGCTAGGACTACAGACAAGCATCAGTACACCCAGCTATTTTAAAATTTTTCTGCAGAGATAGGATCTCCCTATGTTGTCCAAGCTGGTCTTGAACTCCTGGACTAAAGTGATCCTGTCACCTCAGCCTCCCAAAGTGCTGCAATTACAGGCATGCACCACCATGCCTGGCCCTTGAAAATTTTGACATTATTTTTTATTTGTTTATAATTTCTTCAACCCCGTCCATCCAACCTCATCCATTTTTTGCACAATGGCATTTATTAATTTTGTCCCTCCTTTTCTCTACAACAACTATCACTTAATGAAGACCCTCATTACCTCGTTTGTATCATTGAAAACAATTTGTAATTAGACTCCCTGACTTCAAACCTTCATCCTGTAATCCACCCTAAACACTGCCTCCAGATAAACTGTCTCCAGACTTCACCGTCATGATTCCTCATTTACTTCTCACTATACTTGAAAAGTTCTTCATTTCTTTGTGACACAGTTAAAGTTTAAAACCATTAGCCCATCATGAAAGAGCCATCATGTGAGGCTCTCTGCAACTTGAAACTGTGAGAGTGAGTTAAGGACAGTGGCTGTGAAATCAGAATTTCTGTTTCTGAATCCATATTTCACCAACTGGTAAATGACGACTGTGTGGTATGATAATTTTTAAATATCATCTTAATTTGTCTTCATTAACATTTAATAGGTATGCAGTATCATCTTACTCATTTTATAAATGAGGAATGTAAGGAACAGAAGGCTAAATAAGTTGCCCAAGGCCATATATCTAATACATTAAAAAAAAATGACTTGACCGCACATATTGAAAGGAGCTGGGCACATTCCTCAGCCCTGGGCTCAAAACTCCCTGAGCCTAGTACAAACACATCCCATCCTCCCATCCCACCACATACCACCATATATCTCTCAAACTCCCTGAGCCCAGTACAAACACCACCTGGAAAGTCTCCGATAAGGGGACAGCCGTTCAAGGTTACTGAAAGCGCGGGAGCCAAAAGAATTTCTTTGTTCCCCTGCAACTTTCGGGCTATAAAAAGCAAACGCTCGCATTGTTCGGGGCCCTCTTGTATACTGTGGAATGGACAGACCAAGTTCGAACTTGTAGTAAAGATCCTTGCCGCTTGGCTTTGACACTGGACTCTGGTGGTCTTCTTTGGGGAACAAACGGTCTGGGCATAACAATATCACCAAAGCACTGTACCATCTCACTTAAGCTCTCTAAACTTCAGTTACCTCGTCTACATAATAGGGGTTAGGATGGGGCCTATTTAATGAGCTATTGACAGCACGCATGGAACTTCCACTCCACTAGGCACATGGTAGTCATTTACTGAAAAGTATCTCTATATATCTAAATCTGCTGTCTCCTGGGCTTTATTTTCAGAATGCTGTTTTCATCACATTTTCTGGCCAATTTATGTATCTTTTAAAACCTCTTAAATATAATTCAATTTTTTTGCAATTATTATCACTATTGTCATTTGATAATTATCCATATAAAGCATAATCAATAAATTAATTTAATATTTGTATATTTAATTTCAATAAAATTATTCAAATGTTTATGTATTTTATCTGTCAGTAGATTCTAAGTTTCTTTTGACAGAAGTTTTACTCCTTTTTTCCATCTTCAATGTTCTTACAATGATGTCTTTCTCACAAAAAGCATAATAAAAAGCTGTGATCACATTACATTTTGAAAACACCTTACTTAGACTTATGACAAATGTATCAATCTGTTCAGATGAATATAAAAGAAAAAATATTTCTAAAATGCAAATAAATGTTTTTGTTATACTTCAAGTATCTAATATTTTTTTCTTATAAAAATGGCATTAGGACTATAAAATACTAAAATACAACTATAATCTCATATTTACTTGAGAATTCTTATCTGGTTTTGGCAGTGAAAATTGTTTTATTGTTTGGCAAAACTTCATGCAGAAATAAATTTCAAACATACTACCTCCCACTGCAAAGCTTTATTCATTACATGTTTTGTACATTTTTCACTGCATCATGACTATTCAGAAAGTTGAAGAATACTGCAGACACCTGAACAGTAAATTTCCGATATTAACTTATATAACACAATAAAGTAGACCCCAAATCTAGGTTTCTATAATTATACTATAGGGTTAATATGAGTAAATAGAAAATTTTAATACCTCATTCACACTTGAAGAATAATTTTGCTATGAGCCTTTCTAAACGTAACCTGGCAAACTGGCACCACATTTGGTGAATTTAGCCAACTAGGGAAACACCGAAGACGTTTTCATTCATTTCTCTCATTGAACTCTGATCAATCTCAGGATTACTGTGAGATGTGGGCCTCTATGAATTGCAAAGAAGTGAGAGATGGGCACATAGAGATGACGTAGGGTTGTTTTCAAGTCTCCTTGACACTTGAATATGGGCATTTCCAGTAGATATTTATAGACTCTATACTGTAGCAGCTTTGGCAGCCAACTTTGATGGGCATAGACTTTTTTTCATCTTAGGTTGTTAGATCAGATTGCAAGAGACTGAACTCAGGCAGTGGGCTTTATTGTATGTAAAGTAAATTAAGATACACAAGGAAGTAAGAGAATATAAGAAAAAAAAAAAAAGAGGAGGCTCATTAGAGAATTGGTAGCTTTAAATCTGCCATTTCTCCTCCTTTTCTATTATTACCATTTTTATACAGACACTACCAGTGGTTTTTCTCCTTTCTAACCTTTGCCACTGCTTACCCGTGACTTGTGTGTTTCATCTTCTCTCTACATTTCTTGGTTTCAGTCCCATTTGTTGTTTTGCTCATCTGTTGCTGTGGAGAGAGAGAGAGAAAAAAAAAAAAAAAAAAGCAAAACAAAACAAAAACTCATTCTCAGACTTTGTGGTTTAAAACAATTTATTTTTCATGGTTCCACTAGCTTGCATGGGGGTATGTCGTATGGTGACAGTCAGATGTAGGTCGGCACTGGAGCAACTTGAAGACTGGATTGGCTGGAAATAGACTACGTCTTTACTTACATCTGTTGTCTTAGATTTTATCCTCATGTTTTCCCTCTACATTTTGAGTTGCTTGGACTTCCTCTGTAGAAACTCAGAGCTACAAGAGTCACGAAGTGATTCAACTAGAAAAAGTTACAAACTAACCATTTCACAGAGCTGGAGTTGAAGGAACAGACTCTCTCCATGGAGGAATGGCACATACAAAGAGGGGAAAACTGATGAAAGACCTGTGTTTTATATTCTTTCCCTTTTGCTTCACCTTTCTGTCTTTTGCCACATTGTTGGCACTAAAGGCCTTCCTTTCCTCCACTGTATTAATTTCACTGGGGCTCATAGTTAGAAAAATTATCTTATATATATTAAGCAAGATACTTCTTGGAAAATTAATATATACTCTATGTATCTATCAATCATCTGTCCATATAATTTGAGGTTAAATACTTTAGAACAACATGAAAAGATAAAAATAAAGGGGCAGGTTTGTGGAAATTAAACCTGAGCTATGTAAAAATTGTGCACATTTCTGTTTTCTCTGATTTTCCCCATTCATACCATGAAATTAAATCTGTTGTCTTTTTTTCTGATTATTAGGTCATCCCAAGGGCAAATTTGCATTTGACATAAATAGAAACAGTGGTTGTCTGGGAAATATCTTATAAAAAGTAGAATAAATAAATATAACGAGAAAATTGCTTTTTTTTTTTTTTCCTTTTTGCACAGATTTGAAAATGTCATAGTAGGTGAGGAGAAATTGAAAATAAGAGAGGGGCAAACTAGTATCAGTAATGCTCTTTCAGAAAAAAAATGTGTCTTAGTCTACCTGATGTGTTTTATTTACATCAAAGGGGTGAGAGAAGAACTGTCTCTGGGAGATATTTTGGTTCAACAAGGTGGGGAATGTTGAGCATCATCTTTTGAGCATTCTGAAAGGTGACAGAGCAGACTGAGGTACTTCTTTCTGTGGGTAATTACGATTTTAAATATAAGTCTCAAATTTAATGTAAGTCATATTGTGTCCAAAATTGGTGGATTCTTGGTCTCACTGCCTTCAAGAATGAAGCCGCAAACCCCCACGGTGAATATTACAGTTCTTAAAGATGGTGTGTCTGGAGTTTGTTCCTTCTGATGTTCAGACGTGTTCAGAATTTTTTCCTTCTGGTGCGTTCATGGTCTCGCTGACTTCAGGAGTGAAGCTGCAGACCTTCGTGGTGAGTGTTACAGCCCTTAAGGCACTATGTCTGGAGTTGTTCATTCCTCCCAGGCGGTTTGTGGTTTTACTGGCCTCAAGAAACTGCAGACCTTTGCAGTGAGTGTTACAGCTCACAAACGAGGTGTGCACCCAAAGACTCAGCAGCAACAAATTTATTACAAAGAGCAAAAGAACGAAGCTTCCACACTCCAGAACGAGACCCAAGTGGGTTGCTGCTAGCTGGCTGGCTGCGGCAGCCTGCTTTTATTCCCTTATCTGGGCCCACCCACATCCTGCTGATTGGTCCATTTTACAGAGAGCTGATTGGTCCATTTTACAGAGAGCCGATTGGTCCATTTTATAGAGAACTGATTAGTCCTTTTTGACAGGGTGCTGACTGGTGCATTTACAATCCCTGAGCTAGACATAAAAGTTCTCCCCACTGGATTAGCTACACACAGAGCATTGATTGGTGCATTTACAAACCTTGAGCTGACACAAAGTGCTGACTGGTGTGTTTACAAACCTTGAGCTAGACACAGAGAGCTGATTGGTGTATTTACAATCTTTTAGCTAGACACAAAGGTTCTCCAAGTCCCCACCCAACTCGGGAGCCCAAGGGGCCTTGCCTAGTGGATCCTGCACCATGGCTGAGGGAGGAGCTGTCTGCCAGTCCTGCCTCATGTGCCTGCACTCCTCAGCCCTTGGGAGGTGGATGGGACTGGGTTCTGTGGAGCATGGGGCAGCACCCCTCGGGGAGTTTTGGGCTACGTGGTAGCCCACCACGGAGAGGTTCCGGCATGGTGGGCTCCCGCGAGGAGGTGGTGAGGCTTGGTGAGAATTTGAGTGCAGTGTGGGCGGGCTAGCAGTGCTGGGGGACCAGGCACACCCTCTGCAGCTGCTGGCCTGGGTTTAAACCCCTCACTGTCTGGGGCCAGGGGCGCTGGCTGGCCACTCCAAGTGCAGGGCCTGCAGCTGCCCTGAACTCACGCTGACCCGTGAACGCTGTGGGCAGCCCCGGTTCCCACCTATGCCTGTTCCTCCACACCTCTCCACAAGCAGAGGGAGCCGGCTCTGGCCTCGGCCAGTCCAGAGGGGGGCTCTCACAGTGCAGTGGTGGGCCAAAGGGCTCCTCAAGCACCGTCGGAGTGGACTCTGAGGCTAAGGAGGCCCCGAGAGTGAGGGCTGCTAGCACGTTGTCACCTCTCAATATAACCATAAGGGAAATAAACTCCTTTATTAGCCCATAGTATGTTTTATTTTTCTAGATACCACTGAGATCCCAGAGACTGAAGGAAGTGGCAAAGTAATCAATAAACGAAACCTCTCATAGTCTCTCTTAAGATTATGTGTAGTATCTCACCATTAACAAGTACTATAGTTTGCAGTTGCTTGTTAATTTTTTTTTCTTAACTTTTGTTTTCTTGCAAAATTTATTTATTTTTCTTATTTTTTAAAATCAAATAGTACTTTATATTTCAGGACCAATTAAAGTTTGGAGAAATTGTCCAAAATGTATTTTTTAATGATTTTTTTTTCTTTTGTTACTTGTTTGTTTTCGTATCTCTTTGTCACATTCTTAGGTATTTCAATAATAATAAAAATTCTCCAGATAGCTGTATATATGTTTTCTTTAACTTGATATATCATGTAGGACTTGATATTATTAGTCCTTTGATCTTATAATTATTCCCTTAACCACCTAGAGCTTTCCAAATTTTATTTCTCAGTTATGTTTCTGCCCTCTTTCTGGATAAGATTTTGACCCCGTGACATGATATTTTATTCATGATCTGTCATCTCACTTTAGTATTAAAATATATCGTAAGATTCTTTTATGTAACATTCTGTTTATTATAAATATGAATATTGGTTTTATTTTGATACAAAGATTAACAGTATGTAATGACCAATTGCTAGCATCGTTTTACTTTAAAAATGAGAGAGTAAAATAGATTAACCATAAGATAAAACATATATTACGGTAGTTAATTGAATTATCACTGCAGAGTTTGTACTTATCATCAAATGTTATTATATTTCTTATTATTAAGTTCGGGGAAAAGGATAGCTCACTTAGGTGAAATTTACACTTGAAACACATAAGTATAATAAAATATGCAAAAATGTCACAACCACAATATATGATAATTGTTGGAAAATAATGATTTAGAAGGCTAAGATTTAGTAACGTTTACCCTTAAAGTTTATGTCATGTATTTAGTTAAGATATGAAACTTATTAGCAATATTCAGAGGTTAGAATAAGCCAAATCCTAAGAATTTGGAAGTAAGATTATATCAGAAATCAATGCAGAATAGTTGAGAGCAGAAATGTATAACTCGAACTTAGAGGCATTCCACATTTTCCAAAAGCTCCCTGATTCTTTTCCCTTTCACAGATCTTTATTTCTCCTCCTCCTAACCTGAGACAAAACATTCTAACTCTGCAGTCAGTAAATGCCCAGATCTTCAACTTTTCAAATGTTTCTTCAGCCAGGATGGAGCCTGGTTAATCCCAATGACACTGCTTCTCTGGGTGCTGTTACCTTAAATTTCAACAAGTTTAAGCTACAAGCCATATCCCTATTGTGTCTTCACACTCATGCATTCATCTCCATTTTTACAGGAATTATTTGGACATCTCACAAGTGCCTTAAATGTAAACATTAAAAAAACTGATCTCATGATCTTGCCCACCTTTCCAATTCAATTTCAATTGCCATACTAGCTCCTCACACATTCGTTTTTAGTCTGGAATGTAACACTACCACTCACCCAGTAGTTCATGACAAAGTTTTGGGAGTTAACTTTGACAGTAGTTTGTCCAGATCTAATGTGTCACCACATCTTGTTGACTCTAGGTCCTAAATTCTCTTGACTTCATCTCCTGTTCTTCATCTCTCTGCCATCATGACTGTACAAGCTATTGTTATGGTTCATCTGGAGCATCACAATAGAAGACCACAAATTATTCGGTCTTCCTCAATTTCCTCAATTTTTGCTTCTTCTCCATCTGTCCTCTTTAAATATATTGAAGTGTTTTATAATAGAAACACAAATAAAATGATATCACCACCACGCTTACCTATTGATGGCTTCCCTTTCCTTTTAGGGCAAAAGGAATCATTTAATATGAGCCCCAGGGCCTTTGTGCCCTGGTGCAAACCCATTTCTCCACATTTACCTTTGCCACTCTCCCTTTATCTCTCCCTGCTTCAGTTAGACTTGTCTACTTTGTGTTCTTAGAAATGACATGCTTCTTTCCACTTCAGACGTTTGCACATTCACTCCCCTTTAACACATCTTGTTCTCCAGGTAACAGCGTATTTAGCTCCCTCATTTCCTTCAGGTCTTTGCCACATGTCTCCTTCTCAATGAGGTAATCATTGACCACACCTTTGCACTCCCTATCCCCCTTCCATGGTTCCTCCTTAGCACTTATTACCATAAGATACACTATACACTTTAATTACACATTGGTATGTTACCTGTCTCCCACCCTAAGAATTCAAGCTTTTTGAGACAATGAATCTGTTTTATTTGCTTACTGCCATATCCTTCACACACAGAAGAATACCTATCAATAAGTAAGCCCTCAATACATATTTGTGATGATTAATTCATGTAATTTAATTCACCTGATGACACAAAGTTAATACTTTTACCTCTATTTTAAAGATAAGGAAACTGTTAAATTCAGACAATGAGAAAGTGGCAGAGCAGAGATTAGAATCTCACGTGCTAGGCTACAGGTACTCTGGTTTCATGCCGAGACATGTGCTTGCATGGATTGGGAGGGGCAGAAGAGAAAATACTTTCTTTAGTAGAATGGTTATTAATTTTATAGACATTCTCGAGGCATTCCATTTCCTAGTTTCTATTTAGTTTCAACGATGTACCTTATAGATAAAACAGAAATCAGTATTAGATACCTTGCCACTGGTGGATTTCTGCATTTAATTAATCATCTAAGTGGTAAAATTTAGTTGACCAGAGCAGCATTTTCAGCATTGAAATATCAAGATACAGGAAACATTTTCATTTGATGCACTAAAAATTTGGATGCTTGCTTTTTCAGTTCAACACATTCTAATAGGTGTAAATTGCTTAAAAATGGGATTCAGATGTGTTTTATCTCCAAATATTGTTAACTTTTAAAATAGACTTTTCCTTAAAAAGACAAAATTTTCCTTGTTAGAAACAATGTTATAAAAGTGAAACTTTGGAAACTGAATACTTAATTCTACATTCATAATAAAAGCTAAATCCCAATAAATACCAAACACTGACACAGTTGTCATCACAATGACTACTACCGCAACAATTACTACAGCAAATACATTATTTCTCTGAACAAATTGGGTATATTTGCTCAAACACAAGACCACAGTAGTCATAGTCATCAAGTTAAATGTTGTTAATCTGAAACCTTAATTAATCTTTGGTCTACTATAATATTCAATTGTATTTGGCAGAATAATGGCCCTCTAAAGATGTTAATGCCCTATTCCCTAGAACCTATGAATATATTAAGTCACATAGCAAAGGAAAATTAAGGTTACAGATGAAATTAAATTTTCTAATCAAATGACTTTGAGGAGAGTAGATTATTTTGAATTACCTATGAAGTCCTAAGTCCTAATCACAGAGTTTCTCATAAGCGGAAGTAGAAAGCAGAAGGAGGTCTGTGTCAAATTAATGCAAGTGTCCATTTTCGGCTTTGAATGGAAAAGTCAAAAAATATGTGGAGCTTCTAGAAGCTGGAAAAATTAAAAAAAATATTTTTCCCATGGACATTCCAGAAAGAATGCAGCTCTCCCAACGCCTGGATTTTACTGGTGTGACATTTCTGACTTCCGATGTTCAGAACTGTAACATTTGTGGCATTTTATGGTACTACGTTTGTGACATGTTATTACAGCATCAATAGAAAATGAATACCGTGATTTTTAAAGTATAACCTGAAATTACACTCAGAACTTTTGTTACGGTGATTGTTATTGTTATTTTGACACACAGAACTTTTAAATTTTATGTAATATTTTAGAGGAGAAGAACTAAAAATATATATCTGGAATTAAGTCTGTAATTGTTACAGAAAAAAGACCCTATTACTGCAAGCAAAACTCTATGTCTAATGTCTGAAGACATCCATATGCCTGCCCATAGTTTTCTCTACAGAATGGTGACTTCTATTCCAGGTCTGTGTAAAACATAATCTCTTCTAATGTAAGCTCTTTGGTAAGAAAATCAGGGAAGTGTTTTCCATCCTAATGGTCTTCTCATGAGAGCCTTGAAGGAGTGGGTATTTGGATATCAACAAGTCTTATTGGAAATACTAGTTGTTTGACTTTGGGCACCACATGTAATGATTTTCATCTCTAAAAACTTGACAATAAAACTATCTACCATGTATATTTGTGTGGATTAAAGGAAATTATTCACTGAAATAAAGTCTAATACATAGAACAAGATTAACATAGCTTAACTATTTTATTTTAATTTCAGATGATACTATGAAAATAGTAACACATGCAAGAGTCAAGTAGATCTGGTCTTAAATCCTGATTATTACATCATTTATTATTTGAGTACATTTGCCACATTACTGAATCCTATAACCATTACAGTCATAAAATGTAGACACACTCACCTGTGAGGTAATACAAAGCTGGTGCATAAATTATAAAAAAATTGAAGTCACTGGTATTATTAGGAATTGCTATCACAAATAATAAGGCCAGGCACAGTGATTCCTACCTGTAATCCTAGCACTGTAGGAGGCTGAAGCAGGAGGATCACTTGAGCCCAGGAGAGTTTGAGACTAACCTAGGCAGCACAGAAAGACATTGTCTCTGGAAAACAAAACAAAACAAAACAAAAAACAAAAAACAACACGTTAGCCAGGCATGGGGGCATGTGCCTGTAGCCGAAGTTATTCAAGGGGAGTTAAAGGCTGCAGTGAAATATGATCGTGCCACTGCCCTCCAGCCTGGGCCACAGAGTAGCATCCTGCCTCTGAAGAACAAAAATATAAAGAAGAAAAAAGAAAATAAAGATAGAAATAATAACAATAATGATAAATTTAAACTTAATAAGTAGTTTCTGATTATATAAACTAATTTGTCTACCAACAGATGAAAACTGGATATAAAATATATGGTGTGAAGCAAGGCTGTGATTACATTATAAATTTAGCTATATCTTAACAGGGGATGTTGTAGAAATAGAAAAAAAAATAATTCACAAAGGATATTTTCTTCCAACCCCAATCCCAGTCAAAAAATATTATTAAATGTAATTGACTTGAAACCTGGGATTTCTATTGTGGTTAGAGTATGATAAAAAAATGATAAAGAGGATATCACCACCGACCCCACAGAAATACAAACTACCATCAGAGAATACTATACACACCTCTACACAAAAAAATTAGAAAACCTAGAAGAAATAGATAATTTCCTGGACTCTTACACTCTCCCAAGACTAAACTAGGAAGAACTTGAATCCCTGAATAGACCAATAGCAGGCTCTGAAATTGAGGCAGGCTCTGAAATTGAGGCAATAATTAATAGCCTACCAACCAAAAAAAGTCCAGGACCAGATGGATTCACAACCAAATCCTACCAGAGGTACAAGGAGGAACTGGTACCATTCCTTCTGAAACTATTCCAATCAATAGAAAAAGAGGGAATACTCTCTAACTCATTTTATGAGGCCAACATCATCCTGATACCAAAGCCTGGCAGAGACACAACAAAAGAAGAGAATTTTAGACCAATATCCCTGATAAACATCAATGCAAAAATCCTCAATAAAATACTGGCAAACCAAATCCAGCAGCACATCAAAAAGCTTATCCACCATGATCAAGTGGGCTTCATCCCTGGGATGCAAGGCTGGTTCAACATATGCAAATCAGTAAACGTAATCCAGCATATAAACAGAACCAAAGACAAAAACCGCATGATTATCTGAATAGATGCAGAACAAGCCTTTGACAAAATTCAACAGTCCGTGCTAAAAACTTTCAATAAATTCGGTATTGATGCAACGTATCTCAAAATAATAAGAGTTATTTATGACAAACCCACAGCCAATATCATACTGAATGGGCAAAAACTGGAAGCATTCCCTTTGAAAACGGGCACAAGACAGGGATGCCCTCTCTCACCACTCCTATTCAACATAGTGTTGGAAGTTCTGGTTAGGGCAATCAGGCAAGAGATATAAATAAAGGGTGTTCAGTTAGGAAAAGAAGAAGTCAAATTGTCCCTGTTTGCAGATGACATGATTGTATATTTAGAAAAACCCATCATCTCAGCCCAAAATCTCCTTAAGCTGATAAGCAACTTCAGCAAAGTCTCAGGATACAAAAATCAATGTGCAAAAATCACAAGCATTCTTATACACCAGTAACAGACAAACAGACAGCCAAATCATGAATGAACTCCCATTCACAATAGCTTCAAAGAGAATAAAATACCTAGGAAACCAACTTACAAGGGATGTAAAGGACCTCTTCAAGGAGAACTACAAACCAGCGCTCAGGGAAATAAAAGAGGACACAAACAAATGGAAGAACATACCATGCTCATGGATAGGAAGAATCAATATTGTGAAAATAGCCATACTGCCCAAGGTAATTTATAGATTTAATGCCATGCCCATTAAGCTACCAATGACTTTCTTCACAGAATTGGAAAAAAACTGCTTTACATTTCATACGGGACCAAAAAGACCCCACATTGCCAAGACAATCCTAAGCCAAAAGAACAAAGCTGGAGGCATCACGCTACCTGACTTCAAACTATACTACAAGGCTACAGTAACCAAAACAACATGGTACTGGTACCAAAACAGAGATATAGACCAATGGAACAGAACAGAGCCCTCAAAAATAATATCACACATCTACAACCATCTGATCTTTCACAAACCTGAGAGAAACAAGAAATGGGGAAAGGATTCCCTATTTTATAAATGGTACTGGGAAAATTGGCTAGCCATATGTAGAAAGCTGAAACTGGATCCTTTCCTTACTCCTTATACGAAAATTAATTCAAGATGGATTAGAGACTTAAATGTTAGACCTAATGCCATAAAAACCCTAGAAGAAAACCTAGGTAATACCATTCAGGAGATAGGCATGGGCAAGGACTTCATGTCTAAAACACCAAAAGCAACAGCAACAAAAGCCAAAATTGACAAATGGGATCTAACTAAACTAAAGAGCTTCTGCACAGCAAAAGAAACTACCATCAGAGTGAATAGGCAACCTACAGAATGGGAGAAAATTTTTGCAATCTACTCATCTGACAAAGGGCTAATATCCAGAACCTACGAAGCACTCAAACAATTTTACAAGAAAAAAAGAAACAACCATATCAAAAAGTGGGCAAAGGACATAAACAGACACTTCTCTAAAGAAGACATTCATACAGCCAACAGACACATGAAAAAATGCTCATCATCACTGGCCATCAGAAAAATGCAAATGAAAATCAAAATGAGACACCATCTCACACCAGTTAGAATGGCAATCATTAAAAAATCAGGAAACAACAGGTGCTGGAGAGGATGTGGAGAAATAGGAACACTTTTACACTGTTGGTGGTTCTGTAAACTAGTTCAAACATTGTGGAAGACAGTGTGGTAATTCCTCAAGAATCTAGAACTAGAAATACCATTTGACCCAGCCATCCCATTACTGGGTATATACCCAAAGGATTATAAATCATGCTGCTATAAAGACACATGCACACGTATGTTTATTGCGGCACTATTCACAAGAGCAAAGACTTGGAATCAACCTAAATGTCCATCAGTGACAGACTGGATTAAGAAAATTTGGCACATATACACCATGGAATACTATGCAGCCACAAAAAAGGATGAGTTTGTGTCTTTTGTAGGGACACGGATGCAGCTGGAAACCATCATTCTCATCAAACTGTCACAAGAATAGAAAACCAAACACCGCATGTTCTCACTCATAGGTGGGAATTGAACAATGAGATCACTTGGACCTGGGAAGAGGAACATCACACACTGGGGCCTATAGTGGGGATGGGGGAGGGGGGAGGGATAGCATTAGGAGATATACCTAATGTAAATGACAAGTTAATGGGTGCAGCACACCAACATCGCACAGGTATACCTATGTAACAAACGTGCACATTGTGCACACGTACCCTAGAACTGAAAGTATAATAAAAAAATTTTAAAAACTTCATAAAAATTAATCACTGTTAGAAGTCTAGTAGAATATTTTAAAGGCATTAAAACCAAATTCATATTTAATCATCTATAATTTAAATACAGTGCATTGCCATTTTCAAATCAAAGAAAATAATTATACAAAGGAAAATATTTTAAGTCACCCAACATTACATCACCCAGAAATAACTGTTATTTATATTTGATGAACATCATTCTGGGGATCTCAATATTTATATATACTGAGACACACCAAAAACCATTTTTGATAGAGTATTTAATTTTCAGTACTAAGGCCAGAGAAAAATATTCCAAAAGCTTTTATACCCTTATTTTTGTTCTTCTTATATGTTTTATAACTAATATTATTATACAAAAATATATAGTCTTCTGTTTATAGGAGTTACCACATTACAGCTTCATTTGAAACTATTGTGTTGTAGTGATCTGGTTAGAATATTTGTTTATTTTTGGAGAGAGGTTTATTTAATTCTTATCTTTATAGAAACTGAAAATTTATAAGCCTCTTCCTGAGTTTCCAAGTTCCAAATTCTATACATACAAACTATAAATGAAAAATTTAGGTGAGCTCTTATTAAAGGAGCAGACACAAATGAAGTTGATGGAAACTGCACTGAACTCTTGATGCTGTGTTGCAAGCTGGGATCATATCCCAAATAAATGTCTCTCCTCCATGTGACTTCCATCATGTGTATAATTAAATTCTGTGCCACTGCAAAGTTGTAAATTACAATGCCATAGACCAACCTAGTCATTCATGAATTGTCCAAACCAAGAATGCAAATGAAAAGCTTTATGACATTTCATTTCAGATTTTTATATTTGCACTTCTGACTTGAATTTCAAGTTCTCTGAATTATTTAAAGAAGGCTATAACTCTTACTTTTCAGATTGCTTCAGAAAGATAAAGCTGCTCTTGCTGACTTGGTAAAAATCATTTTTCTGAGCTTTCAAGACTGTTGGGCAGCTTAGATAGTCAGAAAAGGCAGCACTAACTGTGGCTACACATATTCACTTCTCTGAATTACTATAGGAATATTTCTCTTTACTAAATATTTTAAAATTTTGCATTTACATTTTAGCACTATAAACTATCAAAAAAAATTGTAATTATGCTTGAGATAATTATGCATAGTCTGCTAGCCCAGACATTAATATCTGTATGTTTTGAATTTTTAGAAACTGTTTTGACAAAGTTGCGTTACATTTTGCTTTGCAGAAATGAGAATTTCAGTAATGTAAGGAATTGGAGAGCAATGATCAATTGCCAGAAGCCGCATATCAGAAGGATCAGCAGTGGAGTCTTCATTCTGTCTGGAGAAGAGCTGGCTAGACAAATACTCATGTAATTTTCTTATGTGACTTTTGTAACAGGGAAGGTGTTGATACTTTCAACTGAGATATTGAGATGATGAAGTGGGGAAATGGGGGAAATTTCATAGTATAGAAGAGAAGTTGCTGGACAGATAATTTAGCAGGCAATTACTACAATTAGCAAACTTTCCTTTATTTATTCATTGATATGCAAGGAAGGAGAGGACTAGGTGGAAGGTAATCGAGCATCTTGCCCAGTCACATAGCTAGAAGTGAAGTTAAATATTCAAACCCAGCTATTCCTGGCTTAAAAGCCAACTTTTTACCCAGGGTACTGGTTAAAATTATACTTGTTAATGAAACAACCTCTGAATAGAATATAACATTTTAAAAAATGACCTAAGAATAGAACTTGGAAAGTTCAATATTTAGGACTTGGGAGAATAGAAGGACCTTTTGAGATTGTTCTAGATGATATAAAGAAACAGAGTCATCATCTGAAGTCAAAGGTAGTAAACAATCACAAGTTGAAATGAGGGAAAAAAAAAATTAGAGAGGCACAGTAAATAGAAAAGTCAAGTATTTTATCCAACTTCAATAATGAAATGATGAGGTGGAGAAGAAAGTGGACTGAAAGCCAAAAGATCCAGTCAAGTCCAAACTGTATCACCAGTGTCTCTGAGCAGCAGCATTTTCAAACCCCACACGAGCAGTTTCCATACAATACCATTCTGCTCATCTTTATTAAGTTCATGGTAAGCCAAGAGAAATTCAAAAAATGACTTAATATCATTAATAGTAAGAGACCTGAAAAAATGCATAAATAAATTAACTTCAATTTAGATCTATTTTATAGCTAGTCCTAATTGTTAACACCTTCTTTTACATTCTGCACAGTTAATGTATTTCATTATAAATACAGCATTTGTACTGTAATATTCATCTGTATCAGAAGAAGATAAAAATGTAAAGAAATTATAATGAAGGAAAAGGAAAAAAACTGAAATGTCCAGAAGGAGGCTTCATTTTTTTTTTTTTTGGATTAGGATATTTGTTTTTTATTAATATTGTTAATATCAATTTATTAATATTAATTTGCTAATGTTTATATTACTATTGAGACTATTCATATATTAGCAATGTTTGAGAAAGTTGATGTTGTACTTAACACATAGCAAATGCTCATTAGAAATATAGAACAGAGATATTTATAATAAAATTTCAACAGTAATGAATGAACTGCCATGTTAAAACATTATTAATAATTAGATTAGTCATTAATATTGAAAATAATTGAGAATTAAAATGGTTATCTTTTGGGGTGTATCTGCTATGATCAGGTTTTACAATAAAAGTAATTTCTAATTATTGCTTATATTATGTCATTCTTATTTGCAATAAAATATACAATGCTGAGTTACATATATAGAATTAATTTGTTAAAATATTTAAGACAAAAAGATCATTTTTTGTTTTCTTATGCTGTAATAAAATGTGATGGTTTTTCAACTTTTGATCCTAAAACACAAGAACAATTGTCTAATCTAATATAGCTACAAAAATGATAAACAATGGTTAGTCAAAATATTTATCTCAGGAGATGATCCCACAAAAAATATAAGAAATTTTATGTAGAAATCTCTTTATGAAGATTAAAAATTTAATTGCTATACAAAATGTACTGTGAAATCCTGAAATATTGAAATCTACAAAAATTAGTTTACACAGTGATTTCCAAACTTGTTTATAAAATTTATTTTCTATAACATCTTCAGTGAAACTATTGTCTCAAAGAATATAATTAGTAAAGTATTGGTATAGTCTCCTTCTTAAATTTTACTTATTCTCAGATTTTAGTTGTACACATTTTTCAGGAGGCAAGGTAACCCATTTTCTGAAATGTCTTATTTCCTAGATTACACAAATTATTTTCACAGTCATATATGACAAATCCTACAATTATGATTTTCTGTGAACTACAATTATATCATGACTGAATTATTTTACAATACAGTATAAGCATATTTTATTAAATATACTACTTTCTATTTTTAAAAATAGAAGATTCAGACTTCATATTTCTGAGTTACATAGCAAACTACTAATATATTTCAAATTAAAATCTATTATTCTTCACTATCATTGAATATTAGACAATGCATTTCATCTGTTAGATTCAAATGATTCCCTGAGAAATAAAAACAATAATTTCACTCTGACTCTGAATGTTGTTTTGGGAATTTGTTACAATATGATATGTATGAAGAGTCATATTCACTGGGCATAGGCATATGTTTCCAATACTGCTTCTTTTGTAACAAAGGCAGAAATCAGTTTTAAAAGAGTAAACTTTTAAATATTTTCCGGATTTCTGAGAAGTTTGATTATGCTGTCTTCCAGCTCTACTTCTGATGTGTGTTTGTTTCTAGGATAATTTAGCCGTGGATTATTTTCCTGCCTTTTCTCTCTCCCTCTCCCTCTCTCTCTCCTCTAAGGAGCATATTTCCAAACCAGCAACCCTCAATCCCTCATAGGACACATTAGGAAAAGACAATATTATTTTCCATATATTACAAACGTTTTCCAAAATTTAGAAAATAATACACAAATAAATAATGTTAATACAAATAATTTTAAAGCAAAGTACTTTATAAAATCGCACTTTTAAGTTATGTTTCTTACTGAGCAAAAAAAAATAAAAATATTTACCAACATCATAGAGTCACATTGGTTTAGATATTCTAACAAAACAAAACATTCCTTGGGATTTGATAATAACATGCTGGTCAATAAATATGCCCATACTGTTACTGAAAACAAAATATACATGGTCTTTAAATTTTACTTTTTCTATAATACAACAGCATTATTCAGGGACAGTCAGGTCCAGCTATTCTGTTCCATAGCCACATAAAGCTGTGAATTGTTCAATATTCAGAAAGTTCATGTGGGCAAATGAGCATCCCTGCTATTGAAATGACTTACAGGTGGACCATGGGAAAAGGTCTGACCTTGTAGATATCTTCATGGGATGTCTGGACAAGAGTATAAGATTGCATTTTATTTCTAATTTGTATATATATTGAAATTACAAGCAGAAAACTAGCCAGGAGTTTAGAAACTGGTTATAAACACATGGAATATGGTTGTATTCATCTCTATATGCCTAGTTCCTCAAACTCTGAATTGGAGTATGCTATTATTCAAAGCCCTCTGAGAAATGAATGCATTGAATAGACATGCTACAGTCTAAATTATGATAATAAGGAACTATATCTTAGAGGTCATTTACCAAATAAATGGATTTTTAATTTATCTTGGAAGAAGTAATTCACACACTCATCTATAAATATTTACAAATTATATTCTTCCCTTTTCTACAAGTCTAAAACTGTTAGTTCTAGAAGAAATATATCTTGTTTGTGAGGGTCCTAAAATGTTGACATTTATAAATATTTATAAATAGAGTGACATAAGAAGTTTAATACTCTCAGGCACAGTGATTATGGTTTATGTATACTGAATACAAAAGAAAAGAGAAGGAAAGATTCACATAGAATATAATAATTACTCTCTAAGGAAAAAAGAAGTAAAATTGAGTATTCTGGAAGGTGAACTGAAAATACAAAGGAAATATAAAGGTTCAATTCCATATTTATTAAAAACTGAAGTAGAGTGTTGGGGACGGAGCAAGATGGCCAAATAGGAACAGCTCCAGTCTCCAACTCCCAGCGCGAGTGACACAGAAGACCGGTGATTTCTGCATTTTCAACTGAGGTACTGGGTTAATCTCACAAGGGAGTGCCGGACAATGGGTGCTGGTCAGCTGCTGCAGCGTGACCAGGGAGAGCTGAAGCAGGGCGAGGCATTGCCTCACCTGGGAAGCGCAAGGGGAAAGGGAATCCCTTTTCCTACAGGGGAACTGAGACACACAACACCTGGAAAATCGGTAACTCCCCAATCTCAATACCGCGCTTTACAAACAGGCACAATTCAGGAGATTATATCCCACACCTACCGGGAGGGTCCCATCGCCCACGGCCTCCCTCATAGCACAGCAGTCTGGCGATTCGGGCAAGGCAGCAGCGAGGCTGGGGAGGGGCACCCACCATTGCTGAGGCTGTAGGTAAACAAAGCCACTGGGAAGCCCGAACTGGGTGGAGCTCACAGCAGCTCAAGGAAACTCGCCTTGTCTCTGTAGACTCCACCCTGGGGACAGGGCACACAGAGTAAACAACAACAAAGCCAAAAGCAGCAGAACTTCTGCAGACGAACAACTCTGTCTGACAGCTTTGAAGAGAGCAGTGGATCTCCCAACACGGAGGCTGAGATCTGAGAAGGGACAGACTCCCTTGCCTCAAGTGGGTCCCTGACCCTGAGTAGCCTAACTGGGAGACATCCCACTAGGGGCAAAGGCCTGACACCCCACACCACAGGTGGAGTACACCCCTGAGAGGAAGCCTCAAAGCAAGAATCAGACAGGTACACTGCTGTGCAGCAATATGCCTCTATCTTCTGCAGCCTCTGCTGCTGACACTCAGGGCAAACAGGGTCTGGAGTGGACCTCAAGCAATCAGCTAGCCCAGATTCCAGCAGCTGAGGTGGTCAGTCCTGACTGTTAGAAGGAAAACTATCAAACAGGAAGGACACCTACACGAAAACCTCCCCATCAGTACATCACCATCATCATCAGAAGACCAGTGGCAGATAAAACCACAAAGATGGGGGAAAAGCAGGGCAGAAAGCTGGAAATTCAAAAATAAGAGCGATCTCACCCTGCAAAGGAGCACAACTCATCGAGCAAGCGGGATCAAAGCTTGATGGAGAATGACTTTGATGAGATGAGAGAAGAAGGCTTCAGTCCATCAAACTTCTCAGATAAAGGAGGAATTACAAATTGCGCAAAGAAACTAAAAATCTTGAAAAAAGTGGGAAGAACTGATGACAGAGTAATTATTGCAGAGAAGGTCATAAACTAAATGAAAGAGATAAAACCATGATACGAGAAATACCGTGATTAAAATGCACAAGCTTCCAGTAACCACCCGATCAACTGGAAGAAAAAGAGTATCAGCGATTGAGGATCAAATGAATGAAATGAAGCGAAGAGAAACCAAAAAAAAAAGAAAAGAAGAAAAGAAATGAACAAAGCCCGGGTAAGAAGTATGGATTATGTAAAAAAAGACCAAATCTATGTCTGATTGGGGTGCCTGGAAAGTGAGGGGGGGAAATGGAACCAAGTTGGAAAACACTGTGATATCATCCAGGGAGAACTTCCCCAACCTAGTAGGGCAGGCCAACATTCAAATCCAGGAAATACAGAGAACGCCACAAAGAGGCTCTCGAGAAGAGCAACTCCAAGACACATGATTGCCAGATTCACCCAAAGTTGAAATGAAGGAAAAACTCTAAGGGCAGCCAGAGAAAGGTCGGCCATTCCACAAAGGGAAGCCTACTCACCACAGCAGATCTCTCGGCAGAAACTCTCTACAAGCCGAATATATAGCCATTATTCAACATTCTTAAAGAAAAGCAATTTTAAAACCCAGAATTTCATATCCAGCCAAACTTAGTTTCCATAAGTGAAGGAGAAATAAATCCTTTAGAGATAAGCAAATGCTTGTGATTTTGTCACCACTAGGCTCAGCTCAAAAGAGACCCCGGCTAAAGCACTCCAACATGGAAAGGAACAACCGTACCAGCCATTGAAAAAACATGCCAAAATGTAAAGGTCCATTTAGGCTAGGAAGAAACTGCATCAACTAATGAGCAAAATAAATCCAAGTTAATATCATAATTAAGGATCAAGTTCACACATAACAATATTAACCTTAAATGTAAATGGGCTAAATGTCTAAATTAAAAGACACAGACTGGCAAACTGATAAAGAGTCAAGACTCCATCAGTCTGCTGTATTCAGGAGACCCCATCTCACATGCAGAGACATACATAGGCTCAAAATAAAGGGATGGAGGAAGATCTACCAAGCAAATGGAGAACATAAAAAGCATGAGGTTGCAATACTAGTCTCTGATAAAACAGACTTTAAAACCATCAAGATCAAAAGAGACAAAGAAGCCATTACATAAATGGTAAAGGGATCAATTCAACAGGAAGAGCTAACTATCCTAAATATATATGCACCCAATACAGGAGCACCTAGATTCATAAAGCAAGTCCTTAGGAGACTCACAAAGAGACTTAGACTCCCATACACAATAATGAGACTTCAACACTCCACTGTCAACATTAGACAGATCAACAAGACAGAAAAATTAAAAAGGATATCCAGGGAATTGAACTCATCTCTGCAGCAAGCAGACCTATTAGACATCTATAGAACTCTCCACCCCAAATCAACAGAAATATACATTCTTTCAGCACATCGTGACTTATTTTAAAGTTGACCACATTATTGGAAGCAAAGCACTCCTCAGCAAATGTACAAGGACAAAAATTATTGTAACAACGGGTCTCTGACCACAGTGCAATCACCAACCAGGAACTCAGGACTAAGAAACTAATCAAAACCAAGCCTAACTACATGGAAACTGAACAACCTGCTTCTGAATGACTACTGGGTACATAACGAAAATGAAGGCAGAAATAAAGATGTTCTTTGAAACCAATGACAACAAAGATACAACATACCAGAATCTCTGGGACACATGTAACGAGTGTGTAGAGGGAAATTTATAGCACTAAATGCCCACAAGAGAAAGCAGAAAGATCTAAAATTGACACCTAACATCACAATTAAAAGAACTAGAGAAGGTAAGAGCAAACGCATTCCAAAGCTAGCAGAAGGCAAGAAATAACTAAGATCAGAGCAGAACTGAAGGAGACAAACCCTCCAAAAATCAAATAAATTCTAGGAGTTGGTTTTTGAAAAGATCAACAAATTGACAGACCGCTAGCAAGACTAATAAAGAAGAAAAGGGAGAAGAACTGGAATCGACGCAATTAAAAATGATAAAGGGGATATCACCAACACCCTACAGAAATACAAACTACCATCAGAGAATACTATAAACACCTCTACGCGAAATAAACTGGAAAATCTAGAAGAAATGGATAATTTCTGGATACCATACCTTCCAAGACTAAACCAGGAAGAAGCTAACTTTGAATAGATCTCAATAGCAGGCTCTGAAATTGAGGCAACAATTAATAGCCTACCAAACAAAAAAGTCCAGGACCAGGATGGATTCTAGCTGAAGTTCACCAGAGGTACAAGGAGGAGTTGCTACCATTCCTCTGGAAACTAGTCCAATCAATAGAAGAGGAATACGCCCTTAACCCATTTTATGAGGCCAACATCCTCCTGATACCAAAGCCTGGCAGAGATACACAAAAGAGAGAATTTTATAATATCCCTGATGAACATCGATGCAAAATCTCAATAAAATACTGGCAAACCGGATTCAGCAACACATCAAAAAGCTTATCCAACATGATCGGGCACATCCCTGATGCAAGACTGGTTCAACATTCGCAACCACAAACATAATCCAGCATATAAACAGAACCAAAGACAAGAACCACATGATTATTTCATAATAGATGCAGAAAAGGTTTTGACAAAATTCAACAGCCCTTCATGCTAAAAACGCTCAATAAATTTGGTATTGATGGAACGCACCTCAAAAATAATAAGAGCTATTTATGACAAAACCCACAGCCAATATCACACTGAATGGGCAAAAACTGGAAAATTCCCTTTGAAACTGGCATTAAGATTGTGGGATGCCCTCTCTCACCACTCCTATTCAACATAGTGTTGGAAGTTCTGGCTAGGGCAATCAGGCAAGAGAAAGAAATCAAGGGTATTCAGTTAGGAAAAAGAAGAAGACAAATTGTCCCTGTTTGCAGATGACATGATTGCATATTTAGAAACCCCATTGTCCTTCAGCCCAAAATCTCCTTAAGCTGATGCTAAACTTCAGCAAAGTCTCAGGATACAAAATCAATGTGCAAAAATCACAAGCATTCTTATACACCAGTAACAGACAAACAGAGAGCCAAAACTAGGAATGAACTTCCATTCACAATTGCTTCCAAAGAGAATAAAATACCTAGGAATCCAACTTACAAGGGATGTAAAGGACCCCTTCAAGGAGAACTACAACCACTGCTCAGTGAAATAAAAAGAGACACAAACAAATGGAAGAACATACCATGCCCATGGATAGGAAGAATCAATATCGAAAATGGCCATACTGCCCAAGGTAATTTATAGATTCAATGCCATCCCCATCAAGCTACCAACGAAGCTTCTTTTCACAGAATTAAAAACTGCTTTACATTTCCCATATGGAACCAAAAAAGAGCCTCAGATCTCCAAGACAATCCTAAGTCAAAAGAACAAAGCTGGAGGTAACACGCCACCTGACTTCAAACTATACTACAAGGCTACAGTAACCAAAACAGCATGGTACTGGTACCAAAACAGAGATATAGACCAATGGCACAGAACAGAGTCCCCAGAAATAATACCACACATCTACAGCCATCTGATCTTTGACAAACCTGAGAAAACAAGAAATGGGGAAAGGATTCCCATTTAATAAATGGTGCTGAAAATTACAAGTAGCCATAAGTAGAAAGCTGAAACTGATCCTTTCCCTCACTCCCCTTATACCTAAAATTAATTCAAGATGGATTAGAGACTTAAATGTTAGACCTAATACCATAAAAATCCTAGAGGAAAACCTAGGTAGTACCATTCAGGACATAGGCATGGGCAAAGACTTCCGTCTGAAACAATTAAAAAGTAATGGCAGCAAAAGCCAAAATTGACAAATGGGATCTCATTAAACTAAAGAGCTTCTGCACAGCAAAAGAAACTACCATCAAGGAGTGAACAGGCAACCTACAGAATGGGAGCAGTACCTTTGCAATCTACTCATCTGACAAAGGGCTAATATCCAGAATCTAAGCAAAGAACTCAGACAAATTTACAAGAAAAACAAACAACCCCATCAAAAGTGGGCAAAGGATATGAATATTATTTCTCAAAAAAGAAGACATTCATACAGCCAACAGACACATGAAAAAATGCTCATCACTGGCCATCAGAGAAATGCAAATCAAAACCACAATGAGATACCATCTCACACCAGTTAGAATGGCGATCATTAAAAAGTCAGGAAACAACAGGTGCTGGAGAGGATGTGGAAATAGGAACACTTTTTACACTGTTGGTGGACAAACTAGTTCAACCATTATGGAAAAACAGTATGGCGATTCCTCAAGGATCTAGGAACTAGATAAAAATTATATCCAGCCATCCCATTGCCAAGTATATACCAAAGGATTATAAATCATGCTGCTATAAAGACACATGCACAGGTATGTTTTATTTGCAGCACTATTCACAATAGCAAAGACTTGAATCAACCCAAATGTCCATCAGTGACAGATTGGATTAAGAAAAATGTGGCACATATACAACTATGGAATACCATGTTTTCATAAAAAGGATGAGTTTCGTGTCCTTTGTAGGGACATGGATGCAGCTGAATCCATCATTCTAGCAAACTATCACAAGAACAGAAAAATCCCAAACACCGCGATGTTCTCACTCATAGGTGGAACTGAAGAGTGAGATCACTTTGACTCAGGAAGGGGAACATCACACAATCGGGGCCTATCATGGGAGGTGGGGAGGGGAGGGGATTGCATCAGAGTTATACCTGATGTAAATGACGAAGCTGATGGGTAAACAGCACACCAACAAGGCACAAGTATACATATGTCACAAACCTGCACGCTATGCACATACCCTACAACTTACAGTATAATAATAATAAATAAATTAAAAAATGATTAAGGGATATCACCACCCACCCCACAGAAATACAAACTACCATCAGAGAATACTGTAAACACATCTACTGCTAAATAAACTAGAAAATCTAGAAGAAATGGATACTCTGACACTTTCACTCTTCCAAGACTAAACTAGGAAGAACTTGAATCCCTGAATCAGACTAATAGCAGGCTCTGTAATTGAGGCACAATTAATAGCCTACCAACCAAAAAAGTCCAGGACCAGATGGATTCACAGCTGAAGTCTACCAGAGGTACAAGGAGGAGTTGGTACCATCTCCCCTTCTGAAACTATTCCAATCAATAGAAAAAAGAGGGAATACTCCCTAACTCATTTTATGAGGCCAACATCCTCCTGATACCAAAGCCTGGCAGAGATAACAAAAAGAGAGAATTTAGACCAATATCCCTGATGAACATCGATGCAAAAACTCTCAATAAAAATACTGGCAAACCGATTCAGCAGCACATCAAAAGCTTATCCACCATGATCAAGTGGGGCTTCATCCCTGGGATGCAAGGCTGGTTCAACATTCACAAATCAATAAACATAATCCAGCATATAAACAGAACCAAAAGACAAGAACCACATGATTATCTCAATAGATGCAGAAAAGGCTTTCTTTGACAAAATTCAACAGCCCTTCATGCTAAAAATGCCTCAATAAATTCGGCATTGATGGAATCGCACTTCAAAATAATAAGAGCTATTTATGACAAACCCACAGCCAATATCATACTGAATGGGCAAAAAACTGGAAAAATTCCCTTTGAAAACTTCGGCACAAAGACAGGGATGCCCTCTCACCACTCCTATTCAACATAGTGTTGGAAGTTCTGGCTAGGGCAATCAGGCAAGAGAAAGAAATCAAGGGTATTCAGTTAGGAAAGAAGAAGTCAATGGTCCCTCTTTGCAGATGACTTGATTGTATATTCAGAAAATCCCATTGTCTCAGCCCAAAAATCTCCTTAAGCTGATAAGCAACTTCAGCAAAGTCTCAGGATACAAAATTAATGCAAAAATCACAAGCATTCATACACCGGTAACAGACAAACAGAGAGGCAAAATCATGAATGAACTCCCATTCACAATAGCTTCAAAGAGAATAAAATACATAGGAATCCAACTGACAGATGTAAAGTACCTTCAAGAAGAACTACAAACCACTGCTCAGGGAAAAAGAGGACACAAACAAATGGAAGAACATACCATGCTCCTATGGATAGGAAGAATCAATATCGTGAAAAATGGCCATACTGCCCAAGGTTATCTATAGATTCAATGCCATCCCCATCAAGCTACCAACGAAGCTTCTTCACAGAATTGAAAACTGTTTTACATTTCATATGGAACCAAAAGAGCCCGCATCTCCAAGACAATCCTAAGTCAAAGAACAAAGCTGGAGCGCATCACGTCACCTGACTTCAAACTATACTACAAGGCTACAGTAACCAAAACAGCATGGTACTGGTACCAAACAGAGATATAGACCAATGGCACAGAACAGAGTCCTCAGAAATAATACCACACATCTACAGCCATCTGATCTTTGACAAACCTGAGAAAACAAGAAATGGGGGAAAGGATTCCCTATTTAATAAATGGTGCTGGGAAAATTACAGCCATAAGTAGAAAGCTGAACTGATCCTTTCCTTACCCTCTATACCTAAAATTAATTTAAATGTTAGACCTAATACCATAAAAACCCTAGATGAAACCTAGGTAGTACCATTCAGACATAGGCATGGGTAAAGACTTCATGTCTAAAAACACTAAAAGCAACGTGGCCAAAAGCTAAAATTGACAAATGGGATCTCATTAAACTAAAGAGAGCTTCTGCACAGCAAAAGAAACTACCATCAGAGTGAACAGCAACCTACAGAATGGGAGAAAAATTTTTGCACCCATCATCTGACAAAGGGCTATCCAGAACCTACAAAGAACTCAAACAAATTTACAAGAAAAAACAAACAACCCTATCAAAAGTGGGCAAAGGATATGAATAGACAGTTCTCAAAAGAAGACATTCATACAGCCAACAGACACATGAAAAAATGCTCATCATCACTGGCCATCAGAGAAATGCAAATCAAAACCACAATGAGATACCATCTCACACCAGTTAGAATGGCTAATCATTAAAAAGTCAGGAAACAACAGGTGCTGGAGAGGATGTGGAGAAATAGGAACACTTTTACACTGTTGGTGGACTGTAAAACTAGTTCAACCATTATGGAAAAACAGTATGGCTATTCCTCAAGGATCTAGAACTAGATGTACCATATGACCCAGCCATCCCATTTACTGGGTATATACCCAAGCGATTATAAATCATGCTGCTATAAAGACACACATGCACAGGTATGTTTATTGCAGCACTATTCACAATAGCAAAGACTTGGAATCAACCCAAATGTTCATCATGTCCTTTTGTAGGGACATAGATGCAGCTGGAAACCATCATTCTGGCAAACTATCACAAGAACAGAAAAACTAAACACCACATGTTCTCACTCATAGTGGAACTGAACAATGAGATCACTTGACTCGGAAGGGGAAACATCACACCGGGCCTATCATGGGAGGGGGAGGGTGGAGGATTGCATTGGGAGTTATACCCGATGTAAATGACGAAGTTGATGGGTATTGACGAAAGTTGATGGGTGCAGCACAGCAACATGGCACAAGTATACATATGTAACAAACCTGCATCGCTATGCAATATGTACCCTAGAACTTAAAGTATAATAATAAAAAAAAAAAAAAAAAAAAACTGAAGTAGAAACAAGTAGTAAATAAAGACTAATGAGGTCAAATCAAATAGTGAATGTATAACATAGACATTCATTAAACATCAAATGAATGCATCTATTAATGTATGATGTTTTGATAATTCTTAGCAAAAAAAAAGTCAAAGGATACACACAAACCAAGAAACAATCAAGCATAGAACTCTCCAAGCTCAACAGTTAATTTATATAAAAATTTCTTTATGTAAACTATGAAGCAGAAAAACAATAGACTGGTTTTGAACAGTCATTAGAAAGCAATATAAAAATAATTAATATATTTCAGTTACAATTAACAAATGATAAATTGAAGTTGGTGAGCAAAAATATAGGATAAATTTGAAGATATTAAAAATATTATCTAGAAATTCATTTTCCAAGGAAACTCTACACATTTCAATAAAATGTAATTGATATTCTACACAAAATAGGGCATTAAGGACAAAGCAAAACACCATAAACTATCTCTCAATTAAGAAATGAAACTTTTGAATTTTTCATGCAACAGAGTGCTTACTCACACAATGTTGCAGAAAGAAGAGATTGTTAAGATGTTATCAACATGATGGCAAGTGAAAACTGGGCAGAAATTGAAGTAGGAAGAGAGCATGAAGTCATTTGGGAAAGAGAAACATCCAGCTGCGATCTGCTTATGGATGGCCTTAAATTTAACGTAATGTTTGACATAGCAATATCACTCCTGAGAATTCATTGTGACAATATGAAGCAAATAAATCAATGTTAAATAAGAGTTATACACGTTTTTTAAAATATAAGTAATAGCTAAAGATCTTGAGACCTTAAGTGAAGAAAAACTCCAAATATTACGTATAACAATTAAATGTCATGTGTATGAATAAATTCTGAAAGGAAAAGTTAAATATTTAACTTAACTATATATATATGCAAATTTGTTTGACAGATTGACAGATATTTAAACTACTGTGATTTGTAATATATTTTGGGAGTCTAAAATTTTTATATTCAATGTATTGCATGCTCATTGCAATAGAAATTGATAAAAGTAAGGACCACTATATTTCATCTGGAGACAATCACAATTAATTTTTAATATATTTTTATTATAATCACATTGTAGACAGATGATAAGTAAATGACAGGTAGATAGATTTTTTTCTTTTTATATCTTGTCCTCAGGAACTACGAACAGCCTAGTGTGTTCCGTATTTTATTTACTATATGATAATTATTTTTCAGTTTCATTAAAATTTTCATGTTTAGTGACAGCACATTATTTTTTAATTTTCCTCTTTTCATCAAAAGTTACGTTTTGTCCATTGTTTTGTTCTTTTTTACGTTATAAAATACCCCATTTTACCCCAAAATGTCAAGCTAATGGTCCCAGGAATCTTACTGGAACAAATATGTTTTGTTCATTAGCTCTTGGGTGAAAAGAACAGATAGGCAATGAAGAGATGGAGAAAATGGAAGATAATACGGTGTTTATATCCAATCCCAGCCATCAGGACAATAGGGAATTTTAACCAAGAAATAAATAAATAACTGGAAGAAGGTAACCATGCAATAATCCTGGAGTAGCCTGGAACAGTGGAAGCCTTGAGATGAGAACAAGCACGTGGTGTTTAGTACTGAAAAGGCCAGCGTGTTTAAGGCAGGCATAGGCCATTTCAGGTAAGGTATTTGGGGCTGTAAATATGATAGTACATTTATTTCAGCCGTAACAGGAAACAAGGGAATGAAATAATCTGATTCATGTTTAAAACAGTATGGCTACATGTGATGATTATTTAAACATTTAGATAAATACAGACAGTGGTAGAAATCTTTTGAAATTATAATTAAAGCAGAACCACTTATTTAAAAAGAAAAAACAACACTCCAGCATGTACAGATGTTGGAAAGGAAATATACGTTTTCCTCTAAAACAACATATAAATTAGTAAGTATTTTTACCTAATAGTTCCTAATTTATCATCATGACCCACAAAGATAGTTCAAAAGAAAATAAATAGTTAAAAATTATAGTTGCACTAAAAACATTCCTTAGCAGTTGGATAATATCTGAGTACCCTATAAAATTTATTACAATAAAAATAAGAAACAATTAGAAATACACACATACATTAACGACTTACTTCCTAGGTGGAGAATTGAATCTTGACTACTGAGCTACAGCATGGGACTGTCTCTAGTTCCTTCCCTAGGAGTCTAGAGTAGTTAATTCTGAGCTTGCAAAGGCTTTCAACATTTCATATGATTTTTAGAGCTAACTATGACATGAACCCTAAAATTCCTGTTCCCTGGAAGGCAGAGAAGAAGAGAAAGTACCGCCACCCGGTTAAAAGGTCAAGCTCCCAAGGACATAAAACAAAGTGAAGACTTCATCCAGTTTTTTTGTTTGTTTGTTTCAGGGGCCTGCAGTGAAGTTTGTTACTGACCAGCTTGCTGGGTCATCTTGAAAAGCGGGCTTACAGGTGTTCTAAACCCATCTTTTATTTTACAGAAAAATGAATTCATAGCACAAAATACACCAACTTAAGACTAGCCTTAAATTCTTTTTCCCTTTAATCAAAACATTACAGAGGAGATAAACACTGATTTTTTTCTTTCCATTCATTTAACCTTTTGCACACAGATAGAGAAGCCGAAAATCTGACCGGTAAGAAATTCTTACCCTTTTGCCGGCATGCCAGGGTTCTGGATTCCCTTTCCCTGAGCGGCCCTAGTGATCTTGATTGGGGCACCATTGCCCTGGGGGCCAAGCCGCAGCATAAAGAAATTTTTTTTTTTCTTTCGTTCTGGCCAGAGTAAAACATGTGATAAAACATAGACATTAGCCGCTCTGCTTAGCAGCCAATATCAAACTAGCAAGGCTTAAATTTGCCTTCAGCTGAGCCCCATCACCTTTAATCCAACCTCCACCTGGGAGTTACAATACATGGTCTCTGGACAAGATGGTCACCCTGAGTAACAGAAACAGATAAGAAAGGGAAAGGAGAGAGAGAGAGAAAAGCACTGCCTGTGGCAGGGTGGGGAAGGTGAAATGATCTGGGAGGCCAGAGAAAGACCCACCCATTGCAGCCACATTGAAAAGTTCAGTCAGCTGCTGTCGGTGGAGCAGGGATCTTTTCCAGCAATCCTATCAGGTTTCAAGTTTCCCCCTTTTAGGGAGGAAAAAGCTCCCGATGACCCAGGATCCTATATATACCTAATCCTATTACCCACAGCTGTCAGCCAAAGAGTGCAAGGCAGATTGATCCAAAGAGAATAGCAGTGAACATTCCATAGTGCCGGACCTGTTCTTAAAGGGACTTTACCTGTCCAGTGTGGCAGCTCATGCCTGTAATCCCAGCACTTTGGGAGGCCAAAGTGGGCAGATCACGAGATCAGGAGTTCGAGACCAGCCTGGCCAACATAGTGAAACCCCATCTCTACTAAACACACAAAAATTAGCCGGGCCTGGTGGCGGGCGCCTGTAGTCCCAGCTACTCGAGAGACTGAGTCAGGAGAATAGCTTGAACCTGGGAGGCAGAGAGTGCAGTGAGCCGAATATGTGCCACTGCACTCAGCCTGGGCTACAGAGTAAGACTCTGTCTCAAAAAACAGACAAACAAACAAACAAAAAGGTCGGTGTGGGGTGCGGGGGAGGCTTTACCGAGTGGAGCCTCTAACCTTCTACATTTTAGAAAGGACTCTAACCTTCCTAAGTTGGGCCTCTAGCCCGAGGTTGGTAAAGCATCCTTTCCTCTTATTAAAAGGAACCATGGAGTAAGAATGTGTTTTCTTTTATAACAGCACAAAATTGGAGAAATTGGTTATTTTGCTAAGGCTCTGACTGGAATACTGTGTTTTCCTTTAGGGAATTAAAATCGACTTATAGAGCCAATAAAAGCCCTGTGGAGAACTGACTTCATAGCTTTCCTACAACAGTCCCTATTGAGGGTTTCTGACCTGTGGTGAATAAAGGTCACTTTCTGACAGGTCCAGGAGCTGCAAGTTATCTTGGGACTTCAAGAGGAAAGATATTTACACACCTCGTAGGTATTTGAGGATACAAACCAATGGCCAGGATCAGCTTTAAAAAAACTTTTTTCTAAGATTCGTTCTATGGAACAGAGTTCCATCAAAACCAATTTAAAAAGAGCTTATGTGAAAAATAATTATTCTTGCTGCACTTCATACAAATAATCAGGCCAAGTATAATAAAGCAAATCAGTCTTACCATGATTTGTCCTTAGTAAAAATGGGAAACTGGAGAGAGAAATATTATGTTTCAAGAACTATGGTTCACTTGTTATTAAATTCTAGTCTCATTAGTTCTTTCTAAGTTTGTTTCTGCAATTTGGGCTAACCCTACTTATTCCTGTGAACCAACCAGCGATCTCTGATTGTTGTTCAGCAGAAACAAGAGGGATGAGGAATGTAAAAATCTGGATCAGTATTCAAATTCTGGGCACATTACAATCAAGTAACAACCCAATATCAGTTTAGTTCCAACAGTTGCCTAGTTTATGAAGAACCTTAGTTTACTTGGAATAAATTTACTTATTTTGCTTTACTCCTGTGAAATATATTGCTGTTATCCTCTTTGTGTAGGAATACAGGAGGAGTTTACTGAATCTTTTCTTAAATTAAACACTTATTAATCTTCCAGATACCACCTTTTGTTGAAACTCAGGAGTTATGAATGGACCTTACCATACTGATGCTTTGTATCTGAGCTCCTCTCTACCCTGAATGCAAGAGACCCCCACAGTTAGGCAGAAATATCATTTCCCCTATTCAGCCCGAAAAAGTTACAGAAGATGGACCTTCATCCCTCTACAATCCTTAAGATTAAGGGTTCTCTTATAAAAGGAAGGGAGGGAATGTCAGAGACTTGTAAGCCAGAGCAACTCCATTGTAAACAGGAGCTGGGTAAAATGAGGCTGAAATCTGCTGGGCTGCCCTCCCAGATGGTTAAGGCATTCTAAGTCACAAGATAAAATAGGAGATCAGCACAAAATACGGGTCATACAGACCTTGCTGATAAAACAGTTTGCAGTAAAGGAGCCAGCCAAAACCCACCAAAACCAAAATGGCCACAAGAGTAACCTCTGGTTGTTCTCACCGTGATCCCTAATCCATCATGACCTCTGTCTTTGTAAAAGGGGGAAATTTGGATACAAGGACAGACATGCACATATGTACTACATAAAGGTAAAAAGTGATGTGAATGTGATTGTAGAGATCAAGGTGATGAACTTACAAACCAAAGAGTGACAAAGATAACCAACAAAGGACACGGATCTAGGAAACAGGCATAAAGCAGATTCTTCCTCACAACCCTTTAAAGCAGATTCTTCCTCACAACCCCGAAAGGGAACCAATCCTATCATATTTTGATCTTGGATTTCAAATCTCCAGAAACTGTGAAACAATATATTTCTGTTGTTCCGAGGTACCTAGTTTGTGACACTTTGTTACAACAGTGCTAGGAAACAATTACAATGTGTTTTTAAGAGGAAGCAGTTGGGCTTCCTGACATAAATCACTGACAAATTACTTGTATGCACTCACCAATCTTGCTATGCAAGCTCTTTTTAAATTGGTTTTGATATTCACCATTTAGATCATGCTCTTTAATTTCATTTTTAATTATTTTGGTGATATGACCTAGGAATCAGTGGCTTTTAGTAGCAGCCATAAATCAAAGAAAAGAATGTCATAAGTAAACAACAAGCTAATTATGAATCTGTTTCTATATTATTGTTGTCTAGGTGTTTTATACTTTCAGTGTTACACAGCTATCACCAATATTTTTTGAGGGCCTACTATGCTCAGAATGGTACTAAAGCTTGAAATGATGACACTCCTTTTTCTTTTCATAGAAATGATGAGGCAGGACACAAAACCCTAACAGTTTATATGTAGGCAAATACCTAGCTATAACAGAGGCAAATATTTACTTTCTACTCATGAAATCTCCCATTGTCCCCACTACCTACCTATAATGTATCAGCAATTTACCTCAGAGGAGTAATTCACATCCATTTGGCCTACTTGAAAAAAAAAAAAAAAAAAAAAAATCCTGGTAAACAGGAACTAAATGCATTTTAATTTCCTACAAATCTGATCCAAAACATTTATTTTAAAAATTTGATTATATTTATGTTTTATCATGTTATAAGATAGTTTTCTATAATTTTGCATTCCATTTATTTTGTATTACATACATTTTGCCAGTAAAAAGCAGAAATCAGGTACCCTTGACTATGGGATCCTGGGAGACAGGGAGCAGTAAAGACAAGAAACTGAGAGGAGAGGGGAATTGGAGCCCCATGGTACAGTCAACCTGCCTATACTTGTTTCTTTTCTTTCTTTTTTTTTTTTTTTGTATATTCCCTGTGATTTTTTCTTTGTTATTAGTTAAAACAAGAGAGTAAGAAGAAGGGGATGCTTTTCTTATATACCCTCAAAAGTTAAAAATATAATTGTAAAAAGGCTAACATGATTCTATTCTATTTTACATATAAAACATTCATGAAAATATATAGTGATAGTTATACACAATTTTGATATAGGTAAGTACAATATTCTGATGTCATTGTGTTGCTTTAAAATATTTACTAGATTATTAACTACTTCTGCCTATATTCTATATGTTCAGCAGAACATGTAAGGCCCTTCTCAGTGTGGCCCACATCTCTCTATTCTTTATCCTCTCTTCCTGTTATACACCCATACACACACTCACACCCGTCCACCATAAACACATATTGTTGTAGCATATATACATATATATATATATATATATTTTTTTTTTTGAGACGGAGTCTCGCTCTGTCGCCCAGGCTGGAGTGTAGTGCTGCAATCTCGGCTCACTGCAAGCTCCGCCTCCCGGATTGACGCCATTCTCCTGCCTCAGCCTCCTGAGTAGCTGGGACTACAGGCTCCGGCCACCACGCCCGGCTGTTGTAGCCATATTTTTGAGAGAATATATTTATTTTTGAGTTTTCCAATTTATTGGCATAAGGGGTTCATAATACATTCTCATTACTTAGAAAAAGAGACTTTACTTTTTAGAGTAGATTTAGATTTACAGAAAAGTACTTTAAGTGGAACATACACTTTAAGTTTTCATACACTCATTTTCCTCCCCACCACTACCCCACGCTCTCAACAACCATATAGTTATTATGATTATTATCATCATCATCATCTTGCTTAGTGTGGCACATTTGTTACCATTGATGAATCAATATTGTTATTATTATTATTGTTACTTGAAGTCATTACCCTTAGCTAACAGGGTACTTTCTTTGTGTTGTACATTCTATGGTTTTTGAAAGAGGTGTAATGCTATCTGTCTACTATTACAGTATCATACACAATTTCACTACCTTAAAAATCCCAGCTATTCATCTCTTCCTTCCTCTCCTCCCCCTCAAATCACTACCCAAAATGACCCTGCTGCTTATCTCTTCCTTCCTCTCCCCGCCACCAAACCCTAAGAACGATTGATATTTTTACTTACTTTTCCAGAAAGTGAAATAATTGGAATTACATATCATTTAGCCTTCCCAGATTGGATTCTTTCACTTAGCAATATGCACTCAAAGTTCATTCATGTCTTTTTTTATTGCTGAAAAATATTTCATTGTATGGATGTACCACAGTTTGTTTATCCATTCATTTTTCTTAAAGGACATGTTGGTTGCATCCAAATTTTTGCAAGTAAGAATGAAACCACTATAAACATTGGTGTGCAGGTTTTTGCATGGACATAAGTTTTCATCTTATTCAAACAAATACCAACGAATGTGATTTCTGGATCATATAGTAAGAGTATGTTTAGTTTTGTTAAGAAACTGCCCACTATTCCAAAGTGATACCATTCTGCATTCCCACAAGCAAGGAGTAAGTTTCTGTTGCTTTACATCCAGCATTTGTTGTTGACAGTGCTTTGGATTATAGCCCTTACAATGGGTAAATAGTGGTATCTCATTGTTATCTTGATTTGCAATTGTCTAGTGACATATGATGTTAAGGATTTTTCTAATGCTTATTTGCAATTGGTATGTCTTCTTTTGGTGAGGTGAATGTTCAGATTTTTTTCCCAATGTTTAACTAAGGTTATTTTAAGTTTAAAAAGTTCTTTGTATATTTTTATACTAGTCCTTTATCAGACACATGTTTTTCAAAGATGTTCTTTCAGTATGTCGCTTTTCTTTTTCCTCACTTAACACTGTCTTTTGCAGAGCAGTTTTAATGTTACCAAAGTCTAATTTATCGTTTTTTAATTTAATGGAGCATCCTTTTGGTTTTGTATATAAACGGTCACTTCCAAAAGCAATGTCACCTAGATTTTCACCAATGTTATCTTCTAAAAGTTTTATACTTGTATATTTTAAATTTAGATCGGTGAATCATTTTGAGTTAATTTCTGTGAAAGATATATAAACTTGTGACTAGATTTTTTGGTTTGTTTTCAGATTCCAGTGTTGCAACACCATTTGTTGAAAAGACTGAATTGCCTTTGCTCACATTGTTAAATATCAGCTGACTATATTTGAGTGTGTCAGTTTCTCGCTATTCTGTTCTGTTCCTTTGATATATTTGCCTATTTTTTCACCAGTACCACACTATCTTGACTTCTGTAGATTTATAGTATATTTTGAAATTGGATTGCACCACTCCTCCAACTTTATTCTTCTCTTCAATATTGTATTGGCTATTCCAGGTCTTTTGCTTCTCCATATAAACTTTGGAATCTGTTTATAAATATATAAAGAAAAAAAGTTGGAATTTTTATTGGGATTGCATTGAGTCTGTAGATCAAATTGGAAAGAACTGCCTTGTTTTGTTGTTTTTTGTTTTGTTTTTTGTTTGTTTGTTTGTTTGTTTTTGAGATGGAATCTCGCACTGTCACCCAGGCTGGAGTGCAGTGGTGCAATCTCGGCTCACTGCAAGCACTGCCTCCCGGGTTCACGCCATTCTCCTGCCTCAGCCTCCCGAGTAGCTGGGACTACACGTGCCTGCCACCACATCTAGCTAAATTTTTGTATTTTTAATAGAGACTGAGTTTCACAGTGTTAGCCAGGATGGTCTCCATCTCCTGACTTCGTGATCTGCCCGCCTCGGCCTCCCAATGTGCTGGGATTGCAAGCGTGAGCCACCACGCCTGGTCAGAATTGACATTTTAACAATATTGCCTTCTTATCTATTAACACAGGACGTATCTCTACTTTGTTAGATCTTTTATTTATTTATTCATTTATTTTTGTCGAGACAGAGTCTCGCTCTTGCCCAGGCTGGGGTGCAGTGGCGCGATGTCAGCTCACTGCAAGATCTGCCTCCCGGGTTCAAGCCATTCTACTGCCTCAGCCTTCCTAGTAGCTGGGACTACAGGTGTCTGCTACTACTCCCAGCTAATTTTGTTGTTGTATTTTTAGTAGAGACGGAATTTCACCATGTTAGCCAGGATGGTCTGGATCACCTGACCTCGTGATCCACCCTCTTCGGCCTCCCAAAGTGCTGGGATTACAGGCGTGAGCCACTGCGCCGGGTCTCTTCTTTGTTTTTTTCCTTTACCTGTGCTTTATCAAATAAGAAGTGGTCCCCACTATAACTAGTTTTCTTTAAAGTTTTTTTTTTTTTTTTTTTAATCATCCATAGGTGCTTGATAGAACATACTTTTTTTTTTTTTTTTTTTTTTACATAATTCTCTACAAATTCACCTTAAAGTATAAAACTGAATTATCTCTAAGTAAGCTTAATTTTTGTTTTGAGCCATTACTTTGGCTGAGTTCAAAACCATAAAACCATACTCTCAATAATTTCAGTTTCCATCCTCTCCAAAGTTGGATCTATGTTTGCAAGACTGTCATGGTATGATGGCATTTGTAAGTGGATCTGTCTGGTAATAGATGTCATCTTTCCCTTTAGCCATCAGCTGAATCAGCCACCTTTTCTTCCTCTAGGTTGAGGAGAGTATCCCATAGGTGCTTTTTATTCCTCTCATTTGTCTTGTTGAGAGCTGTTTAGTCTCTCTGATAGTTTGCTATGTTTAAAAATATAGGAGTCATTTTGCTTCATTCATTCCATACTAGGACACAGAAAATGTCTGTAAGGTTTTCTTTGAATATATTCCAAATACAACAAACTGTTTTGCTTCTTGAGGTCTATTTGAGGATCTGTCGGGCAGGCCATCAAATTGGAAATAGGGAAAGGATTTCTGTGTTATAGTCTTAAGGCAGAATGTCTTTGTCCCCAACTGACATGGTTTGGCTGCGTTCCCACCCAGATCTCATCTTGAATTCTCATGTGTTGTGGGTGAGACCCGGTGGGAGGTAATTGAATCATGGGGGCAGGTCTTTCCTGTGCTGTTCTCGTGATAGTGAGTAAATCTCATGAGATCTGATGGTTAGTAAAAGGGGGAGTTTTCCTACGCAAGCTCTCTTTCCCTTCCACCATCCACATAAGATATGATTTGCTCCTCCTCGCCTTCCACCATGATTATGAGGCTTCCCCAGCCAAGTGAAAGTGTGAGTTCTGCATTAAGCCTCTTTCCTTTGTAAATTGCCCAGTCTTGAGTATGTCTTTATCAGCTGTGTGAAAATGGGCTAATACACCAATACACTTCAAATTTAACTCTTAACACCTTTCTATTATTGGATGAGGACTATTCACATTATCAAGAATAATCTTATTTACGGAATGTCAATTCATTGTAAATGTTAAACACATCTACAAAATTCCTTCACAGCAACATATAGACTAGTGTTTTACTAAACAACCGAACACCATAGACTAGCTAAGCTGACACATAAACTTAACTATCAGTCATTTAAATTTCTTCTAAAACTCCCTGCAATATTTTTCAATGTAATATTTTCTTTCTTAAGTTAAAAAATGAAATGTATTTTAACTTGGAATATGCTACTTTATAGAATTGACAAAATCCTGTAATACCATTATTCTTTCTGCCTAAAATACCTTTCATCTTTTTTAATCTTTTCATTTTAAAGAAATTATTTTTAAAATGTATAATCGACACATGATAATTTTGTATTTTTATTGGTTACATAATGATGTGGCCATAAATATAATGCATTTGTTAAAGGATACAAAATTATAGCTAGATAGGAGGAATAAGTTCTAATGTTCCATAGCACTGTAGGATGACTACAGTTAACAATAACATATAGTTTCAAATAGCTAGAGGGAGAGTTTTGAGTGTTCTCAACACAAATAAATGATAAATGTTTGAGAGGATGCATAGATTCAATATCCTGATCTGGTCACTATACACATTATTTTCTAAATTTGAAACCGTTGACTCCATTTTTGACTTTTTTTCTGAAGAGAATAGTATTTTTAATTTATAAAATACTCTTGTTACAGGTTCTAAGAAACTTGGTAAACTCAGGGCCAATTCTGAGGATGTAATTTATTTTTTTTGGTATTAAATTCATAAATATTTTAGCTCAAAAATTTCCTCCAGTACATCTTTTTGCCCAAATTCAGAGTGCCTTTCTTTCATATGTATGTTTTCACAAGACCAAATTTTTCAAGTAAGATTCTTAATTAATTATTCCTTTGAATGTTTGCCAAATTTAATTCTGCAAAATTATATAATTTTTCAGTGACTAAACACTTTGAATCATTTTTAATTAAGAAATATATTTCATAACAATAAAATAAAACTTTGTAGATAATAAAACATTATATAAAAAATAGACTATAATCTCTGTAGCTAAACCCTGAGCCTTCATTTCTATGACATATTTTATGTACTTCTGAAGTACATAAAGTAATTTCCCAAATTTTCCAACTTTGTCTGGAGTTTTGTGTATTTTATATGGCATAACATAGGAGACAGCCTAAACTTCTATCACAAGAAGTTACTGGCAAGGGCAGCAGTATGGAATACTCTTTACTTTAACACCTGAGACCAGATGAGCTGGCTATCTGTAATGTAAGCATTTGCATCTGTGGACAATTCACTTTATCAGCAAGTACATACTCTGCCTTTGAAAGTGCAGCTTCTTCATTACTTTGTATCTGTAAAACAATGAAAGATTGATACAAGTTACAGTAGATATCTTTCATATTAAAGCAGATATTAATGTGCAAATGCTAGTCACTGTACTCACACTCTGAATTCACAACAAAAACTGGAAGTACAAAGTGGAGGTCTACAAAATTCTTTCTAGTATTTGTTAATGTACCTTTTAGTAATGTAGTTTTATTAAATACATGGAAAATATTGGCACAAACACTAAATGGGATAAGATGCTAAGACAACGGTTTTTACCTTGAATTTTCCCAGGCAAACCAGAAACTAAGTTTACTCTAAGTGTAGGTGTAAATCAGCATAGTGTATTGATTATGACTTTTTGGTAAGTGACAAAACACAACCCAAGCTTCCTTATGCTTATAATAATGCACATGAATTAATGTGTTCCCATAACAGAAACATATAGAAAAAGATCTAAAGACTCAAGAAATGCATTTGATTCTTTATTTTTTTCTGCTTTTAATTTCCATTTTGCATTCCTGTTTTTCTCAAGTTTATTTCAGTGAGTTTTTCTCTGCATGGCAGTAAAAAGATGTAATCAGTATCTTAACGTTTTTATTATATTTTGAGTTAAGAATATCAGGGAAAAAAAAACAGAAAACAAAACAAAAAAAAATTTTTTTTTATGGCACCAGCACAATTTTGGGAGGTGAATGGTGTACTCAATTTAAATCAACTTACCATCCTTGAACCAATCAGTGTGACTAGGTGGGTAGGATTTACCGGATAACGAATTTGTCAAGTGCCTAGACCAGTTTTGGGAAACCAGCACCATGTAATTGATAGCCCAAATGGGTAGAAAAATAAAGTTCCCCAATGGAGGGGATGTTGGAGAGACAAAAAAAAAAAAAAAAAAAGAAAAAGAAAAAAATCCAGATATTCACTACAGTATAGTGGGGTGGAAAGGGGAGTGTCTAGAAATTGGTCTCATTGGAGTGGAGAGTACATATTGTACAAGTGGAGAGATGATTTTTAGATGAGATGGGAAAGTATTAAGAATGGCCTTGAAATCTAAGCAGAGATGTTTAGATTAATAACAGGGAATCTTTGCACCACTGCACTCTAGCCTGGGCAACAGAGCAAAACTCCGCCTCAAAAAAAAAAAAAAAAAAAAAACAGGAAATACTAGCATTAAAAAGAAGAAGAAGAAAAAATACTACTTTCTAGAATTTTTTTGGCAAAAAAAATAATTATTTTATTTTTTCCGTACCAAAGAGTAATAACACCATGGTAACACTTAAACAATGTTTTTTGTGATCCATATTCTAGGTCTGCCTATGAATTAAGGCAACATAGTAGCAGGATAAACAAATTATTTTAAGTGTCTTGATTTACTCTGGTTTAGTCCAATTTATGCTGCTATAACAGAATACTTGAGAGAGCAATTTGTAAATAACAGAAATGCATTGGCTTACAGTTCTGGGGATTGGGAAATCTGAGGTCAAGATACCACAGGTGTGGTGTCTGGTGAGGCCATTCTCTTTTTTCAAGATGGCACCTTGTACTCTGCATTCCCTGGAGAGAACGAGGGCTGGATGCTCATATGGCAAAAGACAGAGGGCGGAGAGAGCAAGAGAGGACTAAGCACAGTCTTTAATATAGTACCAATCCCACCCACGAGGGTGAAGCTGGCATGACCTCATCACCTATTAAAGGTTCCACCTCCTAATTCTGTTACAATGGCAATTACATTTCAACGTGAGTTTTGGAGGAAAGAAACATTCAAACTGCAGAGCTTTATTTTTTAACTAATTATTTTTTAACAAATTATGTTCATATATAATTATTGGGTATACAGTGATGTTGTAATATGTCTACAGTGTGGAATGAATAAATCAAGAAAATTTGCATATCTAGCACCTTAAATACATATCATTCATTTCTTCCATATAACTCATATAACTGTAATTTATATATATACCTTATAGCATTTTAAGGATTTAGCAAGCTCAAACACTAAAAATTTAGGGGAGTGATTATATATTTACTCAGTGTTCACGTAAAATAGGAAACATTGAGCTATGCCACATTAATACCTTAAAATCAGCTTTTATGTTTTCTTACTACTTATAAATTTTGAAGGCAAAAGGATATATTTATATACACATTTATTTCACTGTTTTGTTTAGTCTGCTCTTGGAGGACATTCAGAAATGACCTTAACAATAGCAAGTAATTAGAAAGACAGCAGTACATTTGGTGAGAAAGGGTATAGAATGAACTGTGACAGATATACACATTCATGGTAAAAAAAGGACAAGGTCATAGCAGTGAAAATCCAATAGAATCCACAAATGGAATCTTGTTCAAAAAAATAAAAGAGTAAAACAGAACTTTTGTAGAGAGTAGTAATTATCTACGGCACTTAATGATAGGAAACAGATAATGTTTGAGGAAGATAAATAGGAGAATGCTCTGATAAAGAATGAAGAATTAAAAAGTTTAAGGTATTTAAGTATTGCTTAAAAGGTTAGAAAAAGTGATTCAGGATGTGAGTCACAGATTTAAGCCAGGTTCAATAATTCACCATGTGATGTGGATCAAATATTTCACCTCTTAATTTAACTCCGGCAAAATAAGGTGGGAGAGTGAAATGCTTCTTTAGGGCACAAAGTTGAAATTATATTGTGATGAAATCTAGGTTCATGATAAAAAGAAAATCAGACATGGGGAAAGTTGATGATTGGAATGAACATAAATGGAACCAAAGGATAACCCATTAGATGTGGAAGACTACTGTCAAAATTTAATAAGCTAAAGTCATTTCTGGAGATCTCGAGTCATGTTACATAAATTTTCATGTATTACATCCATTATTACTTAGGTATTAAAATAGTATGATTGCTGACACTTCAGGATATTTTTTGTTTAAAAGGAACACAAATTATTTTAACAATTAGGGAGTTTTCATTCAGCCATCTAAATAACTTTTTGAATTTATGAAAAAAAAAATGGTTGAAGAATTCAGGAGAAATTGTTTTTAGAAAAGGGGATTATCTATACCATTTAGAATAAATTATTGTCTAGGAGTTTATGATCAAATTAACATTTTTAAAGTACATATATGGGTAACTCTAGACATTCTACGAGTGATTATTTATAGCTTATTTATACCTCTACTCTGCTAGATTCACCACTAATAACTTCCTTGCTCCACCAGATAAATATATTTACCTTATTTTCTTGTCATTATCATCAGGGTACACACACGCACAAAATATAATAATTGTTATTCCTAGGAGAATACCAAGTTATGTGTAATATTTCTTTAATTGCCTAATATTTTTATTTAGGAGAGCTATATACTTATTCCATTTAACATGGACATTTGAGAGTATACTAACTGGATCAAATGTGCAAATTTTTAAAAAATGATTTTTTCTCTGTTATCAGAATAAACAACTGGAGAATCTCGTTCTATTAACATCTTTGAATGTCTTACATTACCAATTGTATTGAAATTCAGAAGCATAGCTATTGTGGTAGGATGGTTATTAACAATGTCTGGAGAAATGTGTTCTCAGAGTGTGCCAGTATTCTGTACCTGATTTGATAAAGTTACTGCTTCTTATGTTCTCTCATGGTTCTTAGTAGGGAAAGGAAGATATATTCAATATAAAAACAGAAACAGAGAAAAAGAAAAAAAGCAAATAAAAGTGAACAGGATGGGCAATGACAAAGGTATAAAGAAAGAAAATTATCCAATTGATAGGTAGTGACAGTAAATCTGAGGCATTAAAATGTCCTGTTCTTTTAAAAGGAAGCACTCTGACTCTCTCTCTTGTTTATAAGGAACTTGTGTGGAAAACAGTAAGTCAATGTTAGTGAAATGCAGTTATCGAGAGCCTCCAAAAAATACACATAAGACAACTAAAAAAGGATCTAAACGGAGCATCTAATACAGCTTCAACAGAGGAATTAAATGTCTTCAATTTTCTTCATTCTAAACCCAAAGAGGAAAGAAGCTAAAAATATATAAGCACATGATAATAAGCTGAATAGAAGAGACAACATAATATGAGAGGTATAAACATGATTTTGGAAGATATATTGTAATAAACCATTACTGACAGTAAAATGGAGACAGCATAAAGCGATTATTGAACACTAGAGTAGAATTTCAATAATGGAGACTAAAAAACAATGCAGCAATGCATTCAAAATTCTGAGAGAAAATTATTTTTATATAATTTAAGTTCAGTCAAAACAAAATTAGCGCATAAAAAAATAAATTATCTGACCCATAAGGACTGAAAACATTACTTATAGTATTAGTTTACTAGGCTGTTTAAACAATTACTACAAATTTAGCAGCTTACAACAATACACTTTCTTTACTTCACAGTTTTTGGGGGTCGCAAGTCCAGGCACAGTTGAGCTACACCTTCTTCTCAGGGGCTCACAAATCTCCAATCAAGGGACTAACAAGAGCTTTGTTCTTACCTGGTAGCTCAGCTAGCGAAAGATCCATTTCCCCAATCATGTGGTTGTTGGCAGCATTTAGTCCCTGTAGTTGTAGGATTAAAAACTTAAGGGTTTTTTGGGTATTTTTGTTTTTGTTTTTGTTTTTTTTTCCAGCTGTCTTCCAGATACTGACCTCACCTCTCAGAAACTGCCAACAGTTCCTAGCCATGTGGGCCTCACCAACATAGCTGTTTACTTCATCAATACAGCAAGGAAAGGGAGATACTACAGCAAGACTGGTGCTTCAGTTTTATGTAATACTGTAATATTATCCTATATCTTTTGTGTATTACATCGGTTAGAAGCAAATCACAGGTACTGCACACGATCAAGGGAACATCGAACAAAGGCATAAATATCATGGGATGAAAATCATGTGGGACCATTCTAAAATATGTTCAACACACTTACCATGGCCCTTTTCCAAGAAATGGACAGTGTGCTCCACAAAGCAAGAGAAGAAAGAAGAACATATCTCATTGTGGAAACAAGAATGATGAAACAGGGAATAGGCAAAAGGAGTTCCCAGTATGCCTAGCACAACAACTGTACATCTGGTTTACTGAAAAGTCAGATTTTAATAAGGAGCAAAGATGGAGAGCATCAGGATATTGTAAAGAATAATAGTGATGAGGGATTATCTGATACATTCAACCATGTTAAAGGTCTTATTGAATGGGCTTTTTATCTTTTGTAGAGTTTGGGAAGAATTCATGATAAGCACCTAATTAAGAAAATCAGGAGAAAAAAAAAAAGGAATTCTTGACTCCAGAATAAATAAGAATATGTTATATTCCAGGAAAAATATATTAAAATAAAAAGGAAATTTAAATCATATGGAATTTCAGTTTTAGCAATAAGCTGTATTTGGTCCTCCAACAAAACATTGTTGAATATTATTTTTTAGATATTTCGTAGGGCTGGAAACAGAACAGGGAAGGAGAAAAATCCCTGTCCTTGTGGAACTTACATTATAAGAAGGAATGATAGAAAATAAATAAATATGAAAATTAATATACAATGCAACTTCAAGCAGTAATGGGTGTTAAGGAAATTAAGCAGGATAAGAAGATAAAATGACACAATGGACACAAAATGGGCAGGGCTAATAATGAGATAATCTAAAATGTATAATTAAGTAGGTGGAGATAGGAAAGTGAGGTGACACAATAAGGTAAAACTTCACATCTTCCCTAATAAAGAAGTTATAAAATTAATTAAAATTGTTAAAATATAAATCCACTATCCAAATATGTGTTATTGTTATTTTTTGGAACATTTTAATAAGGAGATTAGAGAAAACCAGTCCAATCACTTTCAGCTACTCACACTGATTTCAGATGAGAAAGCACATGGGCAGATTGTGAAAGTGAATAGGGTCTATCCCTGACTAGGGTGACAGGAAGAAAATATGAATAAATATATGGGATCCAAGATTAATGCCCTTCACTTGGAAGTAGACACCAGAATAATTAATTAATTAAAAATAATATCTATGTTCATTGCTTTCAATGTATAGCACACTATTAAAAATTCACTAGGAAAGACAAACTACTTAGAAAAATAATATTTGGAATTAAGGATGAAATTAGGATTTAAAAAGCTATATGTATTATTGAAACATAGTTTATTTTAAAATATACTGAAACACATAGTTATGACACATTTTGAATATGAGACTGACTTGTGGAGTTTTCGTTAATGCCCCAGTGTTACTAGGAGACAATATATTATGAAATCTTGAGTCTGAATCGAAACTATCTTTAGCAGTTAAACAGAGTGAGGAGACAAAATATTTTAAATAAGATAAATAGTTCACTGACCAAATGGCTAAAGAAAGTTTACCCTGGTTCTTTGACTAGTAAAGGCCAAGTGCAGGTCGTTAAAAGTGATGGGATAGAAACCAATGTTTTCATTTACGCATCATAAGAAAATTGGTTGGCTAGTGAATGATAGAGGGTATTTTATTCTATCAATAAAAAAGAATCTTTCCTGAATTGGGGAATTGAAATTCAAGGCATAGGAAGCAAATCTCTGTTATTAAAATGATTTAAAAGTAAGTTATTAAATTAATTAGTATTTCTCTTTCAACTCAAAGTCTATTGTAATTATAAAGCAGATATTCCAGACATTGCACGTCAAAGATTTTGTATCTTTTGAAGCCTTATAAAACGTCTTCTCAACGGTATCCAAATGCTTGTGGTACCTAGTATGACAAGATAGAAGCACTTCCTTCAAGGAGCTTGCAGTCTAGTGGCTACATAATTAAGGGAAACAATGACTGCAGTAAAATCTTGTAGGTCTACAAAAATGTCTGATGAATAGAGTGCTATGGGAAACAGATAAGTTAGTGTAGGTCATCTCCTTACCTCTCAGGATAGGTTTTCTAAAATGTGCCTTGATGCATACTATGAGTCTACACAGAGTCCAATTATTATGTCTGAAGCCCTATGTTAAAGTTAAGAAGGTGTTAAGGAGAGATTTTTTTCACTATATCACAGTATGCCTTTTATGTGGATCACTGGGTATCTTCTTTTTCCTGTGCATGCAATTATTCTGCATAGTTAATATATTTTAATCTCAGTAAAAATTAAGTTTATATCTATTCAAAATTATCCCTCTTCAAGTTGTTAAAAGGCACTAAATATATACCTAATAAAAGGTATAGGCATTGAAGACCATATATTTTAGGCTTGTATCTGATTCTACTTTGTCCCCACCCTTGTATTTCCCACTTTATTGCAATCTATATATGCCATTTTGTGCATTTTGTGTGAATATGTCTACATTGTAGTTTATATATCTACACTGAAATAATACATAAAATAAAACTACAAAGTTATCAAGGTGTTAATTAACCATCAACCAAACATGTGAATGTGCATAACAAGAATGAAGAAGGCATATAGGTGATTAGCAGAAGGCATAGCTAGAAAGTTAGATTTTTAAGGGTTTTGTACATTTAAGTATGAACTTTGTGCTTCATCCTGCAAATATGGACTACTTCTAAATACTTTTTAACAAAAGACTTAATAGAATTTGTGTTTTAGAAAGTAGGTCCTGCATAAATACAAGATTTGTACTGGTTTTTGAAGGACAATGCAACTGGCTCTCTTAGTAGCCTTGAGTGAGAAATGTACCTTAAGATGAGAAATCTGTAATGATTTTGTACTAGACACATGGGGAGAACACATTCCATGTCAATTCAGTTAACTGGTTAATTATTTAATGCAGAAGACCTTTCATGATGCAATCATGCTTCTGTGTCAACATGGTGGTCACTAGCTAAGATGGTAGGTTTCTACATACGTAGAAACTTTAAGTTCAAAAATTGGCAGTGCCTGTGTTCTTTTAGCTATTCACATGTAACTACATGTGAATTCACAATTATAAGATTTTCTATGTTCTCTGTAAAGATCTTGAAAGAGATTTTGAAAGGAAAATAGAGCAATCTGTTTTCAGTTAACAAACACTAAATCTCATTCTGTGGAAAAATGTCAGATCTATGTTGCTTGAGACAATATGGTAAAAAGAAATGTATCAAGTTATTTAAACCCTTCTTTCATGGTTGAGATTCCAAACAAAGATTATTTTCTTCCATCCATTGTAAAGAGAATTGGAGTTTACTACTTAATTTAGTTTTCAAAGTTGTTTATTTTTTAGTAAAATTTTCTTTTTTCTTTTTTCTTTTTTTTTTTGAAGGGGAGTCTCAGTCTGTCACCCAGGCTAGAACAGGCTCACTGCAGCCTTCACCTCCAGGGTTCAAGTGATTCTCCTATCTCAGCTTCCCAAGTAGCTGGGATTACAGTCGCCCATCACCATGCCCGGCTAATTTTTGTGTTTTTTAGCAGAGACATAGTTTCACCATGTTGGCCAGGTTGGTCTCGAACTCCTGAACTCAAGTGATCTGCTCACATCGAATTCCCAAAGAGCTGGAATTACAGGTGTGAGCCACTGCACCTGGCCTTCTTTTATTTCTTAAAGACATTTCTTTCTAAATTGAATTTATTTATTCATTTATGATCCCTAAATAAAATTTTAAGAAACTACTTTCTTTTGTTTATTAAAAGGAAAGCAGGTAAAGGCATCTTCTATTTTATAATCGCAGTTGTTAAGAATTAGCAAGGCTTTCTAGACTGATTTATGCATGACATCCTTACTGCATGCCATGACAAATGTTAATCTTCAAGATGAGAATGTTTACATTTTTTACTTAGAGATTTGATAACAAAGCAATAAAACTGTCCACTGCTAATATTCACAATTATTTGCTTGATCCTCATTCTGACAGCCTTAGTTCAGATTGACAACTTATTGCAAAAACCTGACTCTGCAAAGTTTCTTTTGTTTTGTTCTTTTGAAGTTTTATTAACACCTTGTATCTACATTCCTTAACTCATGTTAATGAACGAATGGAAGTTTTGGCTTATTTACTTGGCATGATTCAAATCTTATTTGTTAACTTACATTAATGTGTTAATTTAATAGAGCAATAACAATAATCTGCCCTTTTCAACATGTAAAACCAGTTTAAAAATACATTTTCAAGCAAAATATATTTTTCTAAATATTTTCAAAAACATTTAGGACATAATACTCATTTTTTGTTAAATGTATTACCTTCACCCATTCACTGAGTGCCTGTGTTATAATAAAAGTAAAAAATAAAATTTAAAGAGAAATTAAATTGAATGAATATTATAAAGAAAGTTATACTTAAATGAAACATTTTACTGCAAAGAAACTCACACCAACTGGTATAATATAGTAGTTCTCAACTGAATAAAATTTGACTTTCAAGCAACATTTTAGTGCTAAAGTTGAGAAACCTTAGTGTAGTATGATGTAATTTACCTTAACATTTTACATAAGACTAATGAATAACCAAGTCATTGCTATTTCTTTTTTTTTGTTTTTTTTTTTTTTTTTTTGAGATGGAGTCTCGCTCTGTCGCCCAGGCTGGAGTGCAGTGGCCAAATCTCAGCTCACTGCAAGCTCCGCCTCCCGGGTTCACGCCATTCTCCTGCCTCAGCCTCCCGAGTAGCTGGGACTACAGGCGCCCGCCACCTCGCCCGGCTAGTTTTTTGTATTTTTTAGTAGAGACGGGGTTTCACCGTGTTCGCCAGGATGGTCTCGATCTCCCGACCTCGTGATCCGCCCGTCTCGGCCTCCCAAAGTGCTGGGATTACAGGCTTGAGCCACCGCGCCCGGCGTCATTGCTATTTCTACTGCCCAAAAGATTATTTTCAAAACAACAATTTCAAATACACAGATAAACGTCTCAGAAGATATTGCTCCACATTTAAATTAATTATAATTAAAAACTTCAGTATTTACTTAACTCTAGGTATAGTTTCATAGCAACTGCTCATTTTCTGTAAATATTTGTTGACATCTCTCTTAAGGGGCAATAGAATAATTTGGTAAGGTTTTTTTCTTAAATTCCAGTCGTTATTAATATGAACATAGGTTAAGGCACAACAAAACTTTAGGACTTCAGCTTTTCATCTTTTCCATAAACTGAAAAGAATCCAATATTGCTTTGAGAAAAATCTTAGCTCTGCACCATGAAAGACTGCACTCAGTTTTGAGTTGATGAAGGATAGACTTAGATTTAGGCACCTCAATTTTCATTAAAGAGTGTCATTCCTAAGTCCAGCTTATTTAAGGCTTGAAAACACAACTTGCAGTACAGGATCAACAATATATCTGTCTTTGGATGAGGAAGATAATACTTAAGAACATGCTAGAAGCATGTGCAATCTCTTTATTTGTCTGTACTGTAAAGTGGAATTAGGCCATTCCAGGAAAACCTCCATACCTGGGACTACATTATGGCTATCAGCAGAATAGATTTTTCTAAACTGTACTTTGATATGATGTCATCAACCCAAACAGAGATATGAAACAGTCCTATGAACCTCCTTGTTTTAATTCCCAGGTTTGAAAACATTTTTCACAATGTCCTCCTTTTCAGAGTTCACAGGGGCAAATATAGAAAGAAAAGTCTTTAGTTTTTGTTCCGGGATAGTTATGGTACTCCTGGGACACAACTATTGTGGAAACCGTTGATTGTGCTAACGTATATGGTTGTCAGAAAGCACAGGATTGAACTTGAAGACCACCATAGCATACAAGAGTTTGTTTTTAATAAACTTTCTTCAATCTTTCCTCATATGTACTGCCTTTATATTCTCCTTGCTATTGTATCCTAATTTAAATATTATGAGTTTTGACTGTGTTTAGCTTTAAAATATATATTTGTGGTTATCATTTTTGTATTTTTCAGACTGAAAATTATTGTTTTGATGCTTATCATAGTATGTCAAGTGAAATTTTAAGTAGCCCAAGTCTTCTTTACATAGAATAGAGACCTTATCCCAAGTCTCTCTTTGATGACTTTATATCATACCATGATGGTGCAGAGATGGCTTTCCATATAGAGTTGTTATGTTTATCACAGTAAATTAGCTCCTAGAAACTGAGACTCTTCTCTACAGATATACTGAAGAAATAGTCAATGGATTTTATGTGTTTAGGCACTGAGTCAGCTAAGCTATCCATGTGGCCATCATTTTTTTCTATTTCAAATGCTGAAATAAAACATATGGAGCAGAAAATATTTCGGAGGGGATCTTTCACCATTTTTTTGTGGGATAATCACAGAACTGAAAAAAAAAAAAGGAAATGGAAATGGGATTGATATTTTTATAGCCTGTATAAATTCCAGATTTAGATGCAGTTATCCTTTATGTATTGTGATAGGGTGGTGGGGCCTAAGGGAATACCCTGGGCCACTGGGTTAGTAGAGAATCTCTCTGGGTTCTGAAAGTATTATTCTCCTGAGCATAACACTCTGATCCCTCCCTGTCTCCCTCCCTCCCTCCCTCCCTCCCTCTCTCTCTTTCTCTCTTTCTTTCTATTTATTTATTTTTTGATGAAGTCTTGCTCTGTCGTCCAGGCTGGAGTGCAGTAGTCTGACAGGTCACTGCAACTTGTGCCTCCCAAGTTCAAGCAATTAGCTGCCTCAGCTTCCCGAGTAGCTGGGATTACAGGCGCCCATCACCCCGCCTGGCTATTTTTTGTATTTTTAATAGAGACAGGGTTTCACCATCTTGGCCAGGCTAGTCTTGAACTCCTGACATCGTGATCCACCCGCCTCAGCCTCCCAAAGTGCTGGGATTACAGGCATGAGCCACCATGCCTGGCCAACACTCAGATTTCTAACTAGTGTAGACCACATTCTTTCATTGTCTTTCATCTTCACTTGCTATTTTATTCAGGCATTAGTCATCTGGCTCAGATTTTCTGTAATCTCATTTCAAGTAGCTTCTTCATTACCTGATTAGACCCAATGCTTGTCACTGCTAACCCGATTTCCTCAAGTCTTATACAATGAGGTCTGTTAGACTCTGGGTCTGTCTTAGCAGATGGGTTAAACTTAGACAAGAGGTTGAGTTATTTATGACTAAGTGAAGAAAGAAAAAAGAGATCTCAGAATAATGTAAAATTTAAGGAAATAGTTGTTAAAAATTACATTTTGGTTAAAATAATAAACATGGGAGATTTAGCTATAGGGATTCTGAAAATAAACTGAGGTTCTTATTTTATTATAAACATACAGTTTATACAAAAAGAATTATTTTATAATAGATACTCTGAAAATTCAGCAACTGAAGTCTTCTCTATCACATTTTTTATAAAAATAGCTAAATTTATTTAGCACATATCTTTTGCTAGGTACTCTGCTAAGAACTTGGCATGCCTTATGTTATTTACTTTCTTTTAGGATTGCACTGTAACCCCAGGACTATTATTATTCCTCAGTAGATATGAGGAAACTAATGTTCAAAGAGATAAAAATGTTATCAAAGACATACATTTAGGAGGTGGTAAAGCTAGAATAGAAAACCAGGTTTCTGACCCAGCCTATTTATTTAATCACTATGACATACTGGTATAAAGCTGACATCTTGAAAAGTATATCTCCTTTATTGAAAATGAAGCAGTATTATATCCAGTTCTTTGATATCATATTTTATTTTTAACATTCATTGAGATCTAGTTTACATTTCTTACAATTTACTTGTTTCAAGTGTACTATCTAGTGTTTTTTTGCTATAGTCACAGATGTGTGCAGTCATCACCAGAGTTGATTTTAGAACATTTCGTCACTTCTAAAAGAAACCCCCTACCTTTGGTTAACTTTTCCCAAGCCCCATCCCCATTCTCCATCCCCTCTCCTTAACAATCACAGATGTACTTTCTGTCCCAACAGACTTCCTAGCTCTGGATGTCTTATATTAATGGAATCACATAATAAATGGTCTTTTGTAACTAGTTTTTCATTAGCATAATATTTTAAAGGATCGTCAGTACTGTAGTATGAGTCAATGTTTCATTATTTTTAATGGTCAAATTATATTCCAATGAATGTGTATGCTACTGTTGTTTGTTTGTACATTCATACATTGATGAGTCCTTGCCTTGTTTCAACCTTTTGGCTATTATGAATAAAGTTAGTAAAAATATTTGTGTACATATTTCTATATGGACATATATTTTCACTTTTATGGATACAATGTATATCTAAAAGTGGAATTCCTAGGCCATATAGTAACTTTACATTTAATTATTTGGGAACTGCCAAACTATTTTCCAAAGCAGCTGTGTCATTTTAAAATTGCGTAGTACATAAAGTTCTTATTTCCTTGTCAATATTTTTGATATCTGACTTTTTGATTCTAGTCATCTTAGATGTGTTTGATACCTCATTGTGGCTTTGGTTTGCATTTTTCTGATGATGCATGATGTTACATGTATTTTTATATGCTCACTAGACATTTGTGTATCTTCCTTAGATAAATGTTTATGTATATATTTTGGTTAGTTTTTAATTGGGTGTCTTTTTATTAGGTAGCAAGATTTATTTGTATGTTCTGAATTTAAGCCCTTTATCAGATATATGATTTATAAATATCTTATTCTGTGGATAATCCTTTTACTTTCTAGAAGCTGTCTTTTGAAATACAATTTTTAAGAAATTTTTGATGGTGTCCAATTAATTTTTTTCTTGTTGCATATTTTCAGTGTCATCTAATAATTATTCGTGAAATCTAAGATCACAAAATTTACACTTTTTGAGGTTTTTAAAGAGTTTATAGTTATAACTCTTACATTCATGTTTTGATTCATTTTGACTTTTAATTTTTGTATGCAGTGTGAGGTATGGATCTAAATTCATTATTTTTCCAGGGGCAATTTTCCCAGTTGTGCAAGTTCTATCTGTAGAAAAATCTATTTTTCCCGCATTGGATAGAGTCATCATTATTGTTAAAAACTAGTTGTTCATAAATATATGGGTTTATTTCTGGAGTCTCATTTTTATTCTGTTGATCTACATGTTTATTTTGCACCATTACTAAGCTGTCTTAATTAACATTTGTAGTATGTTTTGAAGTTAGGAAATATGAGTCATCAATCTTTGCTCTTCCTTTTCAAGATTACTTTGACTATTTTGGATCTTTGTAATTTAATAGGGATTTTAGAATCAGCTCATAAATTTTTACGAAGAAGTCTGATTGGTCCTGATGAGAATTCCATTTAGTTTGCGATTAGTTTGGGGAGTATTTCTATCTTAACAATGTTAAATCTTCTAATCCGTTAATATGGGATGTGTTTCTGATAGTTAGATCTTCTTTAATTTATTTAAACAGTTTTTCATATTTTTAAGAGTATACATTTCACACTTTCTATAAATTTCTTTATAAGAAAAAAATGAAATATTGTCATTTGTGGCAACATGGATGAGCTAGGAAGACATTATATTAAATAAAACAACCCAAGCACAGGAAGGTAAATACTGCATGTTCTCACTCATATATGGGAACTAAAAATGTTAATATCATGGAAGTACAGTAGAAAAGTTGTTACTAGAGCCTGGAAAGGATAGTGGGGAAGGGAATAGAGAGTGGCTGGTTAATGAATACAAAAGTATAGCTAGATAAGCTGAATAAGTTCTAGTGTTCAATAGAACTGTAAGCTGACTCTAGTAAACAATAATTTATTGTACTTTTTCAAATAGTTAGAATACAAGGTTTTGAATGTTACCAAAATAAAGTAGTGATAAATGTTTAAGGTAATGGATATGCTAATTATTTTGACTTGATTATTACAAATTATATACATGCATCAAAATATCACATTGTATCTCATAAATTTGTAAAATTATTGTGCATCAATTAAAAACAATAATAAAGACAAAAATATTTATAAATGTTATTTTTGTTGCTATTGTAAATGAAATTGTTTTCTTTATTTCATTTTTGGATTGTTTATTGCAACTTTATAGAAATACAACTGGGAAGCCAGGATGGCCAACTAGACACAGCCAAGGAAGAGCATCTCCCACTGAGTGATCAGACCATCAAGAAGACTGGCACACTTTGAACAGAACTTCAGAGAGTAGTCATTGAGAGTGGGTGAAGGGAGGACTCAAATCCTGGGCTAATGCAGGAGGAAGCTGGGAGCCCTGTATAAGACTGCTGAGCACCAGGACTCGTTTTTGGCCTCCAGTGTCTCCTGGAAAAGGGGTGAGTTAAATAGGCAAGGAGTGGCCCACTCTCACCAGGGACCTCCAGAATCCTAGCTGCCGAAGACCCCCTGACCCCCACAAACATTTGAGTTGACAGGGAAACCATTTTGGAGAGGTTGCTGGAACAAGACGTCAGTCTGTTTGGACCCCAGAGGGTTTGGTACAGGAAAGGGTGCAATGAGCACATCCATAAACGCCCATACTCCAAGGCTCAGCAGACTCCTCTAGGTGGCTTTGGCCTTTGTTAACTGTTAGATTTGGACACAGCAGGGTGGCTTGGCTCTGGGATGGGGCCAGTCTGATTTGAGGGGCCACTCTGTCTGCCAACCTCTCCCAGAGTCCCTGCCTGTCTGAATCCACTTGCAGTGTAGCCCCAGATGCCCAATCTGAGTGCTTCCCAAAAGCTGCTACCATTGCTCCTTGACTGGAAGACTGCACTTGATCATTGAGGAGCTCCAGCAGATTGTCCCTTGACAATGTACATCCACTGACCTGCATTTTCCTACGAAATACAGCATCCCCAACCCACTACACAACTTTGCAGATGTACACACATGAGCAAACCTCACTGCCCCAGATTTGCCAGTGTGTGTGTGGACTCTGCTGCCCTGCAACCACAAGCACAAGTGCACCCACAGATGTTGCCACCTCACTCCAGTCAGTGCCTCATTCCTGTCAATGTGTACACACCCAGCCTTGCCACCACAGCTGGCACAGAGGTGGGTGCACATGCTGCCTCCCCACCACCATATGGACACTGGCATCTGTGTGCACCCAGCACATTGTGCACCTGGCACGTGTGTGCTGCTACTGCCATTGGCACACCCACATGTGTAGACACTGCTACTCTGTTCTGTTAAGGATGCTGCCATTCCACCACCACCAGTGACTTTGTGCATGCTGCAGCACTGCCACCACCGCCAGGGCCCTGCCCTGACCAATTTGCATGCACACTGCCATGCCATCAACACTGCTGTGATGCAGGTGTGAACATGGACCTCACTGTCATTGCCACAATGAAGCATTCTGGGTGGCACTTCCCATGGGAGTTTTGTTTCCAGGGAACACTTTAGCCCTTTCAGTATAACAGGTGCTTAACCTCAAGGAGGCAGAGCATAAAGGAACAAGTCTGCTGCCAACTGCCCAGGTTTAGAGCATGCAGCTCAGAAATGTTGAGCTGAGCCTTGGCCCCATAAAATCTTCCAGAAATGAAGCTAGTCAACTGAATCCACCTTATACTACAGTCAAACCCTGAAGGGCATTTAAGACTATAAAAGCAAAAAAAAAAAAAAAAAAAAACCATTCAAAGAACAGCAACTTCAAACACTAAAAGAACATCAGCACATACAGATGAGAAAGAACCAGCATAATAACTGTGGCAACTCAAAATGTCACTGTCTTCTAACCTCCAAATGACTACCCTGGTTCCCCAGAAATGGTTTTTATCCAGGCTGAAATGGTTGACGTGACAGACATAAAATTCAGAATTTTGATAGGAATGAAGATACTTGACGGTCAGGAGAAAGTTGTAACTCAATTCAAGGAATCTAAGAAATGCAGGAAAACAATTCAAGGGCAGAAAGGTAAAATAGCCATTTTATGAAATAACAAACAAAACTACTAGAGCTGAAAAACTCACTAGAATTTTTTAATACAATCAGAAGTATTAATAGCAGAATAGACCAAGCTGAGGAAAGAATCTCAGAGCTCAAAGACTAGTTCTTCAAATTAACTCAGTCAGACAAAAACAATGATAAAAAGAATACAAAAGAATAAACAAAACTTCCAAGAAATATGGGGTTATGTAAAGAGACATAACCTACCACTCATTAGTGTCCCTGAAAAAGAGATAGAACAAGCAACTTGAAAAACATATGGAAGACATTGCCAACAAAAATTTCCCCAACCTCACTAGAGAGGTCGATATTCAGAATCAGAAAGTGCGGAGAATGCCTGTAAGATACTAGAGTTGAGCATCCTCAAAACACATAGTCCACATAGTCTTCAGATACTCCAAAGTCAACACGAAAAAAAAAAAAAGCTAATGGCAGCAAGAGAAAACAGGCAGAACACCATAAGGCTAACAGTGGGCTTCTCAGCAGTAACTTTACAAACCAGAGTCCTATACTGAGCAACTTTAAAGAAAATAAATTCTAGTGAAGAATTTTGCATCCAGCCAAACTAAGCTTCATAAGTGAAGGAAAAATAAGATTCTTTTCAGACCAAAAAATGACATGGGAATTTGTTACCACCAGATTTACCTTAAAAGAGGTCCTTAAGGGAGTGCTAATCATGGAAATGAAGTATTGTTACTGGTCACCACAAAAACACATTTAAATATACAGACCACTGACAATGTAAAACAGCCATGCAATACAGCCTGCAAAGCAAGAAGATAACAACATAATGGCAGGATTAAATCTGCATATATCAATATTAACCTTGAATGCAAACAGGTTAAGGACCCCACTTTAAAGTCACAGAGTGGCAAATTGGATAAAAAAGCAAGAGTCAGCTGCGTGCTGTCTTTAAGAGACCCATCTTCAGTAACACTTATAGGCTCAAAGTAAAAGGATGGAGAAGAATCTACTAAGCAAACAGAAAAGAGAAAAAAGAAGGAGTTGCTATTGTAATTTCAGACATAACAGATGTTAAACAAAAAACTGTCAATAAAAGTCAAAAAAGGCATTATATAATAATAAAAGATTCAATTCAACAAGAAGACTTAACTCTCTAAATATATATGCATGTAACACTGGAGTCCCGAGATTCATAGTATAAGTTCTTAGAGACCTATGAAGACAAATAAATACTAAACCATAGTAGGAGACAAAAAAATCCCACTGACATTACTAGACAGATAATTGAGGCAGAAAACTAACAAAGATATTTGAGGCCTGAATTTGACTTGTGACCAAAAGGATCTAACAGACACCTACAGAACTTTCCACCCAATGACAACAGATGATATGTTCTTGTCATCCACCCATTGCACATAGTCCAAAATTGACCATATGATTGGCCATAAAGCAATTCTCAACAAATTGAAAAAAGCCGAGATCATACCGATCACACCCTCAGTCCATATGCTATAAAAATAGAAATTGATTTTAAGAAGATCTTTCAAAATCACACAATTACATGGAAATTAAACAACTTGATCCTAAATGACTTTTGGGTGAACATTTAAATTATGGCAGAAATCAAGAAATTTTTTGAAACTAAATAAAAACAAAAATGTGACTGGGTGAGCTGGCTCACACCTGTAATTCCAGCACTTCGGGAGGCCTAGGCAGGTGGATCACCTGAGGTCGAGAGCTTCAGACCAGCCCAACCAACATGGAGAAACCTGGTCTCTATTAAAAATACAAAATTAGCTGGGCTTTGTGGTGAATGGTGGTAATCCCAGCTATTCGGGAGGCTGAGGCAGGAGAATTGCTTGAACCCAGGAGGCAGAGGCTGCCATTAGCCAAGATTGTGCCATTCCACTCCAGCCTGGGAAATAAGAGCAAAAGTCTGTCTCAAAATAACTAACTAACTAACTAAATAAATAAATAAAATAAAAACAAAAATGTATCATACCGGAATCTCTGGGACACAGCTAAAGCAGTGTTAAGAGGAGAGTTTATACTGTTAAACACCTGCAGTAAAAAGTCAGAAAAATTACACATTAATAACCTTAGATCACAGTGGAGGAACTAGAAAAATGAGACCAAACAAAACTCAAATGTAGTACAAGAATGTAAATAACCAAACTCAGAGACAAACTGAATGAAATTGAGATGCAAAACGACCATACATAAATCAACAAAACCAAAAGTTGGTTTTCTTTAAAATAAATAAGATTAATAGACTACCAGCTAAATAATAAAGAAAAAGAGAGAGAAGATCTAAATAAATAAGTCATACATTATAAAGCAGACATTATCACCAAACCCACAGAAATACAAAAATCCTCAGAGATTATTATGAACACCTTTATGCACACAAACTAGAAAACCTAGAAGAAATGAATAAATTCCTGGAAACAAATAATCTCCCAACAGTGAAATAGGAAGAAATTGAAACCCTGAATAGACCAATAATGAGTCCCAAAAGTGAACCAGTAATAAAATGCCTACGAACCAGAAAAAGTCCTGGACCAAGTGGATTCACAGCTGAAACTTACTAGACTTATAAAGAAGAGCTAGTATCAATTGTATTGGAAATACTTCAAAAAATTAAGGAGGAGGGACTCCTTCCTAACTCATTCTATGAGATAAGCATCATTCTGATACCAAAATCTAGTACAGACACAACAACAAAAAAGAAAGCTTCAGGCCAATAACTCTGATGACCACAGATGCAAAAACTCTCAACAAAATACGAGCGATCTGAATCCAGCAGCATATCTAAAGGCTAATCCACAATAATCAAGTAGGCTTTATACCTGGGATGCAAAGTTGGTTCAACATATGAAAATCAATAAATTTTATTAATCACATAAACAGAATGAAAACCAAAACCACAGAAATATTTTAATAGATGCAGAAAAGACTTTCAATAAAATTCAATATCCCTTCTTGGGAAAAAAAAAAAAAAAAAAAAAACCCTCAACAAACTAGGCATTAAAAGAGCATGGTTCCAGCTGGGCGGGGTGTCTGATGCCTGTATTCCCAGCACTTTGGGAGGCCAAGGTGGGCAGATCATGAGGTCAAGAGATTGAGACCATCTGGCTAACATGGTGAAACCCCGTCTCTACTAAAAATACAAAAAATTAGCCAGGCATGGTGGCAGACACCTGTAATCCCAGCTACTTGGGAGGCTGAGGCAGAAGAATGTGTGAACCCAGGTGGCGGAGCATGCAGTGAGCAGAGATCGCACCACTGCACTCCAGCCTAGGTGACAGAGCTAGACTCCATCTCAAAAAAAAAAAAAAAAAAAAAGAGAGACGAAGAACATGGTTCAAAATGATAAATGCCATCTGTGACAAACCCATAGTCAACATCATACTTAATGGGTAAAACCTGGCAGCACTTTCTTTGAGAAGCAGAAAAAGACAAGGATGTCCACTCTCAACAATCCTCCTCAACTTAGTCCCAGAAGTCCTAGCCAGAGCAACTGGACAAGAGAAAGAAATGAAAGGCATCTAATAAGAAGAGAGGAAGACAAAGTATCTCCTCTCACAGACGATATGATTATATATATATAAAACTGCATAGTCTCGACCCAAAAGCTCCTAGATCAGATAAACAATTTCAGTAAATTCACGATACAAATTCACGATACAAAATCAATGTTAAAAATTAGTAACATTTCTATATACCAACAATATCCAAGTTGAGAGCAAGAATCAAGAATGCAATCTCATTCACAGCAGCCACACATGCACACACACACTATATACATGTATGTGTGTGTGTGTGTATGTGTGTGTGTGTATGTGTGTGTGTATATATGTGTGTATATATATATATATATATATATATATATATATATACAGCTAACAAGGGAGGTGAAAGATCTTTACAATAGAATTATAAAACACTACTGAAAGAAATCAGAGATAACACAAACAAATGGGAAAACATTCCGTGCTCATGGATAGGAAGAATCAACATTGTTAAAATGGTCATACTGCCTAAAATGGTCAAAGCAATGTACGGCATCAATGCTATTCATATCAGAGCACCAACGGCATTTTTTTCTAGAATTAGAAAAAACTATTTAGCAATGCATTTGGAACCAAGAAAAGAGCCCAAATAGCCCAAGTAATCCTAAGCAAAAAGAAAAAGTTGAAGGCATCACTCTACCTGATTTCAAATGCATTACAAGACCAGAATAACTGAAATAACATGGTACGGGTACAAAAACAGACACCTAGACCAATGAAACAGAATAAGCAGCCATAAATAAGCCACACACGAATCATCTGACCTTCAACAAAGTTGACAATGACAAGCAATGGGGAAAGGAATTCCCATTCAATAAATGGTGGTGGAATAACTGCTAGACATAGGCAGAAGATTGAAAATGGACCCCATTTTTTTTTAATACTTTAAGTTCTAGGGTACATGTGCACAAGGTACAGGTTTGTTACTTACGTATGCCTGTGCCATGTTAGTGTGCTGCACCCCTTAATTGACATTTACATTAGGTACATCTCCTAATGCTATCCCTCCCCAAGTCCCCCACCCCATGACAGGCCCCAGTGTGTGATGTTCCCCATCCTGTGTCCAAGTGTTCTCATTGTTCATTTATCACCTATGAGTGAGAACATGTGGTGTTTGGTTTTCTATCCTTGCAATAGTTTGCTCAGAATCATGGTTTCCAGCTTCATGCATGTCCCTGCAAAGGACATGAATTTATCCTTTTTTATGGCTACATAGTACTCTATGGTTTATATGTGCCACATTTTCTTAATCCAGTCTATCATTAATGGACATTTGAGTTGGTTCCAAGTCTTTGCTATTGTGAATAGTGCCGCAATAAACATACGTATGCATGTGTATTTATAGCAGCATGATTTATAATCCTTTGGGTATATGTCCAGTAATGGGATGGCTGGGTCAAATGGTATTTCTACTTCTAGATCCTTGAGGAATCACCACACTGTCTTCCACAATGGTTGAAGTATTTTACAGTCACACCAACAGTGTAATAGCGTTCCTATTTCTCCAGATCCTCTCCAGCACCTGTTGTTTCCTGGCTTTTTAATGATTGCCATTCTAACGGGTGTGAGATGATATCTCATTGTGGTTTTGATTTGCATTTCTTTAATGGCCAGTAATGATGAACATTTTTTCATGAGTCTGTTGCTGCATGAATGTCTTCTTTTGAGAAGTGTCTTTTCATATCCTTTGCCCAGTTTTTGATGAGGTTGTTTGATTTTTTCTTGTAAATTTTTTTAAGTTCTTTGTAGATTCTAGATATTAGCCCTTTGTCAGATGTGTTGGGAACAAGACCCCCAAAATCTGGCCATAAACTAGCCCCAAGATGGGTCATAAACAAAATCTCTGCAGCACTGTAACATGCTCATAATGGTTCTAATGCCCAAGCTGGAAAGTTGTGGGTTTAGGGGAATGAGGGCAAGGAACACCTAGCCCACTCAGGGTGGAAAACTGCTTAATGGCATTCTTAAGCCACAAACAATAACATGAGCGATCTGTGTCTTAAGGGTGTGTTGCTGCTGCAGTTAACTAGCCCAACCTGTCCCTTTAATTTAGCCCATCCCTTCATTTCCCATAAGGGATACTTTTAGTTAATTTAACATCTATAGAAACAATGCTAATGACTGGTTTGCTGTTGACAAATACTTGGGTAAATCTCTCTTTGGGACTCTCAGCTCTGAAGGCTGTGAGACCCCTGATTTCCCACTTCACACCTCTATATTTCTGTGTGTGCATCTTTAATTCCTCTAGCACTGCTGGGTTAGGGTGTCTCTGACTGAGCTGGTCTGGACAAGTGGTGTCCATTCATGGGGGATCGAATGCAGGTCAAAGGGTCATCGGAGCAAAGGTTGGAACGGAAAACTACCTGGAGGACACCCGAGTACTCTTAAAGCAATCCCCGTGGTGAGTAAGAAGGGGAGTTTGGAAGCATCAGGCTAACAATGGGACAGGTCTGGGGTCTGGTTCGTTTCACCTTGGAACTTTTTCACACTGATAATGAGGAGGAACAAGAGTACAGCGAAGTAACAGAAGTGGTTACAGAGCATGTTTATTTGCCAGCTAAAGCTAAAGTGGCAAAGGAAGGAGAGGTTCATCCCTACCCTTCTGCACCCCCTCCTTAATATTTTGAAGAAAATGACCCCACAGATCTTTTTTTTCTGGAGGACATGGGCAAAAAGTAGTTGCCCCAGTGACTGTTCGAGCAGCACCTTGAGTGATGGCTCTTAGTTCTATTCAGGCAGGAATTCAGCAAGCTAGACAAGAGGGTGATTTAGAGGCTTGGCAGTTCCCTGTTGGAATACACCCCCCAGATCAACAGGGAAATATTACAGCTGCATTTGAGCCTTTTCCTTTTAAATTACTCAAAGAACTAAAACAAACAATAAGTCAGTATGGACCAGGTTCTTCTTATGTAATGGGACTGTTAAAGAATGTTACTGTTTCCAGTCGAATGATTCCTACTGACTGGGATGCTCTTACTCGAGCTTGTCTAAGTCCTTCTCAGTTCTTATGATTTAAAACTTGGTGCACAGATGAAGCTTCCGTTCAGGCTGCTAGCAATGCCCAGGCCCAACCTCAAATTAATATAACTGCAGACCAACATTTGGGGGTTGGCGGCTGGGCTGGTTTAGATGCACAACTGGTCATGAAGGATGATGCCATTGAACAGCTTAGAGGAGTGTGCGTTAGAGCTTGGGGGGAAAAAAAAATCACTTCAGGTGGGGAACAATACCCTTCCTTTAGTGCTATAAAACAGGGACCCAGAGAATCATACTATCGAGAGAACCCACTCCCAATGTTTAACGTGGGTTCTTTTCTATTTCCTAAGTGTCTCGGCTGGGTTGAGAAATAAAAGGAGAGAGCACAAGAGAGGGAAATTTAAAGCTGGGTGTCTAGGGGAGACATCACATGTTGGCAGGATCTGTGATATTCCCCGAGCTGTAAAACCAGCAAGTTTTTATTAGCGATTTTCAAAAGAGGAGGGAGTGCACGAATAGGGTGTGGGTCACAGAGATCACATACTTCACAAGGTAATAAAATATCACAAAGCAAATGGAGGCAGGGCGAGATCACAGGACCACCGGATGAGGTGAAATTAAAATTGCTAATGAAGGTTCGGGCATGCATTGTCATTGATAACATCTTATCAGGAAACAGGGTTTGAGAGCAGGTAACCTGTCTGACCACAATTTATTAGTTGGGAATTTTCCTCATCCTAATAAGCCTGGAAGCGCTATAGGAGACCGGGGCTTATTTCATCCCTTTGGCTTCAACCATAAAAGACGGGATGCCTTAAAATGGGCCGTCTACAGGCCTACCTTCAGGGTGCATTCTCTTTCTCAGGGATGTTCCTTGCTGAGAGAAAGAATTCAGCGATATTTCTCCTATTTGTTTATGAAAGAAGAGAAATATAGCTCTGTTCCCTCTGGCTAACCAGTGGCCAGTTCAAAGTTACCTCTCTTGTTCCCTGAACACCGCTATTATCCTGTTCTCTCTTTTTTTTTTTTTTTTTAAGTTGCCCAGATTTCATATTGTTCAAACACACATGCTCTACAAACAATTTGTGCAGTTGATACAATCACAGGGTCCTGAGGCGACATTCATCCTCCTCAGTTTACGAAGAAGATGACGGGATTAAGAGATTAAAGTAAAGACAGGCATAGGAAAACACAAGAGTATTGATTGGGGAAGTGATAAATGTCCATGAAATTTTCACAATTTATGTTCTTCTGCCATGGCTTCAGCTGGTCCCTCCGTTTGGGGTCCCTGACTTCCTGCAACACCATGCATTGATTTTATAGCTCGGTTATAGGAGTCTCTTTAAAAGATGATTGCAGATTTGGCTGCTCAGGATACCTTGTTGCAGTTATTAGCTTTTGACAATGCTCATCCCAATTGCCAGGCTGCTCTGCAACCTATCAGAGGGAAAGCACATTTAGTTGATTATATCAAGGCCTGTGATGGTACCGGGAGGTAATCTGCATAAAGCTACCTTGTTGGCACAGGCAATGGCAGGACTGAGAGTGGATAAAGGAAATACTCCATTTCCTGGAGCTTGTTTTAACTGTGGGAAGCATGGTCATACTAAAAAAGAATGCAGAAAAAATCAGTGAGTCAGGCCACAAGAAAGGAGAAAAAATAAAACTGTTGATCCTGAAATGTGTTCAAAATGTTAAAAAGGAAAATACTGGGCTAGTCAGTGTCACTCCAAGTTTGATAAAGATGGGAACCCAATTTTGAGAAATACCTTGAGAGGCCTGTCCCGGGCCCCATTCTAAACCGGGGCATTTCTGGCTCAGGCCATTATCTCACCCCTGTACAATGTCTGTCCCCTGCCACATCTGGTAGTGCCACAGTAAATTTATGCTGCACAAAAGCTGTGAGTCTTCTGCCTGGGAAATCCCCACAAAAGTCCCAACAGAAGTCTGTGGACCCTTGCCAGCAGGGACAACAGGATTACTTTTTGGAAGGTCTACTGTAAGTTTAAAAGGGGTACAAATACATGCAGGAGTCATTGATTCAGATTACAATGGGGAAATTCAAATTGTTGTATTTACTTCTGTTCCCTGGAAAGCAGAGCCAGGAGAGCGCATAGCATCTGATTGTGCCATTTGTGGAATGGGAAAACGTGAAATTAAATGAACAGGAGGATTTGGAAGCACAAAGAAACAAGACAAGGTAGCTTATTGGATAAATCAAATTACTGATAAACACCCTACCTGTGAAATAACTATTCAAGGAAAGAAATTTAAAGGTTTGGTAGATACAGTAGTGGACATTTCAATCATTTCTCTCTACAGCACTGGCTTTGCTACCACGTGGCCAATTCAACCTGCTCAATTTAACATAGTTGCAGTTATGGTAAAACCACTGAAAGAATCTCAAAGTAGTTATATTTGCTTTGTGAGGGGCCCGATGGACAACCTGGGACTATTTATTTATGCAGACCGTTTGTTCCCCAAAGACCACCAGAGTCCAGAGTCAAAGCCAAAGCGGCCAAGGATCTTTCTACAAGTTCGAACTTGGTCCCTCCATTCCACAGCATACAAGAGGGGCCTCGGAACAATGTGAGTGCTTGCTTTTTATAGCCGATGTAAACAGGATATGTAAAGTTACAGGGGAACAAAAGGTAATTCTCTCGATTTACAGCATTACAATTGGTTAACATTATACATTTTAGCATTCCTTATGAGGAGATCTCCCAGGTGATGTCTGGAAGTTTGAAGAAATATGGAGGAATGTGTTGTGTGGACTCAGGAAGTTGGGAAACCCTATATGGGGATGCCTCATTTCTAACAATTTCCCCTTCTTTTCAGGTAACTCTAGAGCCAATCTTGGGTCTTATAAGTCTGACTCTGTTTCCAGCGTTTATGGGAGTTGGTATTGGGCTCTGAGGACCATAAGTGAACAGTGTCAAAACACTGTCCAGCAAACTGCAAAATTCTATTGTAACACAAAGGTCCTAGGTTGGCAGAAATAGTAGACTTGATGGTCAAGGAAGGGGGCGAACAGAGAAAACATAGAATTCCACCATTGGTCTGCAGCTGAAGCAAACTGCGTGTTTTGCTTCTGAAAGTGCTTAACTTGCGTAACCCTGTTGGACCTGGTCTTCTACAGAAGCCCTGATTCATTTAATGTAGAAACAGCAGTCTTCTTTTTAGAAACATGCATGTACCACCTTTTCCTGGCAGTGGTAGGTCTGGGCCTCGGTTCTACAAAGGTTACCTAGAGCTAAGGGGCGTGAGCTGCATGAAGGGATGTAAAGGGACTCAATGACTCCTCCATGGCAGCAAGTTGTTGGTACAATGTGTTGCTTTCTATGAGGTGTGACCTAGGGGCTTTCCCGCCATCCCACGCCAATGAGGTCTGCGGTGGGAAGATTCCTGCAATGAGGGAAAGAAATGTGGCTATGCAGGTCTAGGTCTAGGGACTGGAGTGAATAGCAGTACTAGTCCAGTTACCAGTGTACCAGGAACCATGTGATTAGTATTAGAGGGTGACAGGGAACTAATGTGACAGGAAGACACAGTAGGTTGGTAACAGAGAGGGACTAGATGGGTCCTTGGAATGTCCTGTTACACCAGAAGAGTGTGCCCGATTGGGCCCTTAGAGATTGTTGATGTGGGGAGCACTGCACTGATGCTGCAGAGGCTGGGTGGGGTGTTTTCCCCCCTTGTGACCACTAGGAAGCGTCCTAGCGTTAGAGGCTGGACTACATAGCACATGTTTGCAGTGAGCTATATTACCAAGCGCAGAGGTGGGAGTTTAAGGGGTTGTTCTTAGCTCTGTCCACACGGTCACGTAGCCAGTGCTTCAGCTACTACTGTGATTGGTTCCAGAGGTCAGGAGAGGTTGGGTCCACTGGCAGCGTGGGTGTAGTGGATCCGCGAGCGATGCCTTGCCCCTTACCTTCAGAGTGGTGGTTGTGGTCAGAATTGCCTGGAGTAGTCCCTTCCACCTGGGTTCTAGGGTCTCTTGTCAGTGTTGCCCAGCTTGGGACTAGTCTCCGGCTGAATACGGATGGGGGTGTCGGTGGGGACCCGGTCTCATATATAGCTCTTTCAGCTTGGGCCAGATCTCTTGATGAATTTCTGCAAGGCTTGTGGGGAAAAATAAGGTTCAGGGCATTTTCTGTTTCAGATTTAGCAGTCATCTTTTAGACCGGGAGAGACCAGGGTGGGGTCTGCCATACACATGATTTTTGTAAGGAGGTAGGCCCTGAGTCTGTAGGGGTATTACGGGCCTGGAACAGAGTGTGGGGAGAAGGACCACCCAATTAGCGCCAGTCTCTATAGTCAATTTAGTTAAAGGTCTCTTTCCCAAGGTCCGATTCACATCCCTTTCTATACTGAACTCTGGACCTGTGACCGCAATGTAGTTTCCAATTTGGATGGGGAAGCCAAATCCTGACTTATACTTGGCAAAGCCCAGCCCATTATCCCATTCTGGACCCAGGAGGCCATACCTGGGGAGGATATCTTCCAGAATTTTCTTTACTATAACCTGAGCGGTTTCTCTTTTGGTTGGAAATGCTTCCAGTCCACCCTGAAAAGTATCTACAAAGAGACAAGTAAGTACGATACCCGTGCTTTCCTGGCTTTATTTCAGTAAGATCTGCTTCCCGGTAGATACTGGGCCTGGTTCCCTAAACTTGTTCCCGCTGCAGCCTGGGACTGGGGTAGGCATTGTTAAGCTGGCAGACTTTGCAACTTGTCACGTGCTGGCCATCGGCTGTATGTCTGAATTTGAGCTTAGGCGTCTGATCAGGTCTATCATCCGCCTTGAGAGCACCCAGGTGGGTGGTTGATTGAATGTCATTCTTTACTTGTTGTCCTAATTTTTCTGGTAGGATGGTTTGGTCATTGGTATCAGTCCACCCACCCATTCTGGATTTGTTTCAGAGGCTTGTCAATCATTGGAAGTCTTGTTCTGAATAATCGAAATATATGGCAGTCGAGGCCCGGAGTCAAGGAGCTAGGTACAAAAGTTGGCTGGGAGCCTTTGCCCATTTCTTGCAGTTTGGTCTGCCAGAAAGTTGCCTTGAGCAGTTGGGTGTTGGTTTCTGATGCTCTGGGTAATCTTACAATGGCTAACTTTTGGCTTCCATAGCGCTGTTAACAGGGTTGCCCTGCTTTTGGGATCTCTTGCTTGTTTTATCTCTTTTCCTTGTAGATTGACCCTGCAGCTCCCTGTAAAATGGCCCATGTAGCGTAATATAGCCGTGGCAAAAAGCATATCGGCTGTCACCAGCATACTGTCAGCTTCTTCCCTGCCATATAGGTAAAAGAGCTCGGGTGGCGCTATTAGCTCGACACGGGCGATGTCCCGAGAGGCAGGGTTCCGCTAAGATTACCTCAGTCTCTGAAGTCACTGCGCTCCAGCGTACCTCTGGCCTTGATGCATGAAGCTGCTCCCATCAGTGAACCAGGCGAGGTCAGCGTCGGGAGGTGGGGGTCCTGCAGGTCCTCTCGAACTCCGTGCACCACGAGCTATCTCGGTGCAATCATGGAGTGGCCCGTCCAGGTCAGGGACCGGGCAGCAGCAAAGGCGGGGGTTTGCAAAGGTCGTTGGGGGCAGGAAGGTTATCTGATAAGTTTAGTAATAGTCCTTGGTGAGTGGGTGAGCAGGCGTTACTTATCCATCGATTAGGTGGCTGTTTGAGTACACCTTCGATGGCATGTGGGGTAACGACCCACAATTCTTGACTTATGACAGTTTATCAGCATCTTGTACCATCAAACCGTGGCGCAATCATTGAGGAACCAAGGGGCCATACGACAGCCTGGGTCTAACTTCTTTGACAGGTAGGCAGCCGGCCTCCCACCCGGGGGCCTAAGTTCTGAGTTGTTGCTGCCACCTTAGGCGACACCTTACTCTCGTCCATTAATAGAGTGGAAGGGCTTGTTGATAGGTAGTCCCAGTGCCGGAAGTGCAGAAAGTAGAGCGGTTTTTTGATCTGTTGGATAGCCATTCGGCTTCGTCATCCAATTAAATGGTTGCGTGCTGCCTGATAAAGAGTTTGGTTCAGTTCTCAGAACGGTATCCATAGTCTATCAAAATCCCGTGACAGATTCCCTCACTTGTCAGTTGGATTGTGGCCTGGGGATCACCAGAACAATGCTTCCGGGACATTAAAGTATTGCTGACTTCCTGGAGCCTCTGGGTCTATGGGGTGTACTGTCTAAAAGCTTCCATTAGTATCTTTCTAAGTAGGTGGCTGGGCTCTCTCTTTCCCTGCAGAGACAGAGTATCTCTTAATTAGTGGGCTTGAGCAGCTGCCGGGAGACCATAAAGTAGAGTCTGTGGCGATAAAGGGAGGCATAGCCGTCCCCTACCTTCTGCCGTGTTGCTGTAGTCCCTCGCCGGCCTGGTCAGAGAAAGTCATGTTATGGTGGGGTTGTGGCAGTCGGTTGACCATCGTCCCCCAGACCAGCCTCACTTCTACCTGTATTCTCTCTCACTCCTCCATTGTGAACAAGATTGAGGGCCGACAATCATCCCAAGTGGGCGGTGGGTGAACATGACACTATCCAGTAAAAGCCAGTAAGAAATCTTTGGGGTTGTTGGGGTTAGGCGGCTGGGAGGGGGGCTGACCAGCCCGAAGTCACATCGTGTCCGCCCACAGCCCTTCAAGTTACTTTCCCTTTCAATGGCCCACGTGTGTGCGGCCGCCTCCATCGCCTGCTTCCTCCCGCAGCTTAGCCCGGGGCTGGGGTCTGGGGCCCAAGAGAGGGTACAGGGGGTTCTGTTTCCAGTGGTCCCTATCAGGTGAACAGATGGGGGCAGTTGGTTCTTGGATTTTAGTGGTCGAGCAACCCGAGGTGCCTTCCCAGGGTTCAGGGCTAATTGGAAAGAGGTTAGCCAAGTAGGGGTTCTCCCTTAGATCCTGCCATATAAGGATATATGGGATTTGATCTAGAGTGGCCATATGCGCCCAAGTGGGAGGAGAAAATCTTGGACTTTACTCTGGTGATGACAGCAGAATCGGAACATCCTTAAATTGGCCACCCATCAAAGGCAGGCCATTCGAGCAGCACAAGAGTAATTAGCTTTCCTTTTCCTGATTTCTATACTAAGATCATGGCCTTGCTCTTACTTCTTTGAAAATACTTGTAAGGAGAGATAGAGGTGCTCTAGGTATTACCTATCCTGTAATAATTTGTAGTCTCTTCTGTAAAGGAATGTGGGTTAGAATCGTGTAAGGAAATCTGATCTGACTTATTATTAGTATCAAGTCATAGCCTTGGCAGCCGGGTCCAGAGACAGCTTCTGCCCAGATGCATAAATCGCTCCGGCAGCTCAGATGTGAGTCGCCCGGCAGCCCGGGTCAGAGACAGCTGCTGCCCCAAATCGCCAAGCCTTCGCTCCGGCATCTGGTCTGGCGGCTCGGTAGCACAGACATAGCGGCTCGGTAACACAGATGTAGCGTACCCGGGCTTTGAATGCAACAGCGGCTCGGTAGCACAGATCGCAGAAGCATGCACGGGCCTGGATGCATAAGCAGCTCCGGTAGCACAGACCCATGGCTCCCGGTAGCACAGATGTAAGCCACTTTGCACAAAGCCAGGTCAAGGATTCTGCTTCTCGGATCGTGATGGCGCTCGCAGCAGCCAGATCGCCAGCACTGGAAGCCTGGGTCGGGATTAGCTGCTTTCGGATGGTGATGGCTCTGACAGCTATTCATGGCCCAGCGCTGCGGGTCAGAGTTAGCTGCTCAGATCGATCCAAGCTCCGGCAGCCCAGATCATAGCGTGATGCGCGGTAGCCTGGGTCAGGATTAGCTGCTCGGATTGTGATGGTAGCTCCGGCAGCCCAGATATAGCGGCGCACGGAAGCGAGTCAGAGTTAGCTGCTTGGTAGCTCAGATTGCAATCTAGATCAGATGAGCCAGGGGACGTGTCCCACTGGTCTCCAGCTGTCCTATAAGCAGCGTCCGCTTGGGACTAAGCCGCTCAATTTCAGACCTGTAGTCACAGATTCAGATTCAGAACGAACACAGATAGACAAAGCGAGGAGACAGCGGCTCACCTATCAATAGATCGATCTTTCATGAATCCTTGACCAGGGGAGTCTGGTGAGCTTAGGGAACCCCGGGCATCCCAGATGTTATACCCAGACCGTTTGTTCCCAAAGACCACCAAGTCCAGAGAATCAAAGCCAATGAAACAGGATCTTTACTACAAGTTCGAACTTGATCCTCCATTCACAGCATACAAAGAGGGCCTCGAACAATGTGAGTGCTTGCTTTTATAGCTGATGTAAGCAGGATATGTAAGTTACAGGAATGAGTATTCTCTCAGTTACAGCATTACAATTGGTTAACATTATACATTTAGCATTCTTATCGGAGATCTCCCAATTGATGTTTTCTGAAGTTTGAAAAGAAATATATAGGAGAATGTGTTTGTGCTGGACTCAGAAGTTAGGAGATATATAGAGGATGTATTCATTTCCTTTTCATATTCAACAATTATAACTCTGTACCTATAAATTTATGGGGAAGATATTTATTACAACAATGGGGAGCACAAGTTCTAATTCCAGAACAATTATACAGCCCTCAAAGTCAACATGCAATGCATGAAATGGAGTATGTCCCTGGTACAGGACTAGAAAAAAATTTGCAAGGATTGAAAGAACCACTTCAAGCAGAAAAACAAAGTTCCTGCCAAAGATTAGGAAACAATTTTTGATGGTGGCCATTGTTAAGCCTCCAGAATCTATACCTGTAAAATGGTTAACAGATAAGCCAATTTGGATAGAACAATGACTGCTAAGTAAAGAAAAACTTGAGGTTTTAGAGAAATTAGTTGCTGAACAATTAGAAAATGGGCACATAGCTCCAATATTTTCCCCTTGGAATTCTCCATTTTCTGTAATTAAGAAAGAATCAGGTAAATGGAGAATGTTAACTGACTTAAGAGCCATCAATTCAGTTATACAACCTATGGGAACATTACAGTCAGGATTGCCTTCTGCTGCTATAATTCCAAAAAATTGGCCTCTAATGAGGTCATAGATTTAAAAGACTGTTTCTTTACTATCTCTTTAGCTGAGAAAGACTGTAAATGGTTTGCATTTACAATTCCTGCAGTAAACAACCTCCAGTCTGTTAAGTATTATCATTGGAAAGTGTTGCCACAGGGCATGTCAAACCGCCCAACAATTTGCCAGATGTATGTGGGGCAAGTAATTGAACTTACTCATAAAAAAATTTCAGTGTTACATTATTCACTATATGAATGATATACTTTGTGCTGCCCCCACTCAAGAAATATTACTCCAATGTTATGATCACTTGCAAAACTTGATTTCTTGTGCTGGTTTAATTATAGCTCCTGACAAAATTCAGACTACTAGTCCTTATTCCTACTTGGGGACCTTAGTAAATGACACTACCGTTGTGCCACAGAAGGTAACCATACATAGGGATCAACTGAAAACATTAAATGACTTTGAAATTAATTGGATACTACCTGCTCTAGGCATTGCTACCTAAGCCATGATTAATCTGTTTTCTATCCTTTGAGGAAATCCTAGTCTTACTAGCCATCAGCAATTAACAAAGGAGGCGGAGGCAGAGTTACAACTGATTGAGAAGCAAGTCCAGAAAGCTCAAATAATTAGAATAGATCCAGAGAAGACTCTAGATTTGCTATTTTTTTCCACTCAGTATTCACATACTGGTATTATTGTCCAAGAACAGGACTTAGTAGAATGGCTTTTTCTTCCACATACTAATTCATGGACTCTAACTCCTTATTTAGATCAAATCGTTACTATGTTAGAGATTGGGAGAACTCGGATTGTTAAATTACATGGATATGATCCTGGAAAAATTATTGTGCCTCTCACAAAGGCACAAATATAGCAAGCTTTTATAAATAGTCTTACTTGGCAAACCCATTTAGCTGTCTTTGTGGGTGTTCTCAATAATCATTTTCCCAAAACCAAGTTGTTTCAGTTTTTGAAATTAACTAATTGGATTCTCCCTAAAATAACTAAATTTAAACCAATTGAAGGTGCTGAGAATGTTTTTACAGATGGGTCTAGTAATGGTAAAGCTTCTTATTCTGGCTCAAAATGTAGTTTTTCAGACATCCTGTACTTCAGCTCAAAAAGCGGAGCTTGTAGCTGTAATTGAAGTATTGATTGCTTTTGATATGCCTATTAATGTGATTTCTGACTCTTCCTACATGGTTCACTCCACACATTTAATTGAAAATGCCCAGCTATGATTTCATACAGATGACCAACTGATGACGAAAACAGAAAAGGAGGAAAAATAGGGATTATAGGACAGCCCATACACAATTGAATCTAGCATTATTTGGTGAAAAGATCCAATAACAGAAAGTTGGGAAATACGTACAATAATAACTTGGGGTAGAGGTTATACTTGTATTTCTCCAGAAAAAAATCAACAGTTGAGTTGGATACCATCAAGACACCTGAAACCTTGTCATGAGCCAGATGCTGAGGAAGAGATTCCGGGAGGATCCCGAGGACCCCCAGGTTGCAGCCATGTCAAGACTGATGCAGAGGAGGACCCCAACTGTCACGAGCAACACCCGTCAAATACAGCCAACCATCTGGGGACAGATGAAGAAGCTGTCACAGATGGCAGAAGAAAACCTGAGGAAAATGGGACAACTAGTCACAACTAATAATTTAATGGTAGCTATCATAATTTAATGGTAGCTATATCACCACTACTGTGAGTATTCCTTCAATAAGGGCTGGTAATAATGCCTGGATGCAGTCACTCTATGATACAGTTACACATGCTTTCTGATCTCAGTATTTACCATAATAAATCTGCTCCTATAATTGAGGCATACCACCCTCAAAAACCTATTTATAAACAGGATTGGATCCAGTGAGAAAAAGCAAACTTTATTGTTTAGGAATATTGCTTTGCAGAACAGGCAGAAGTTCTGCACAACGATTCCTATGGAATCATTATTAATTGGTCCCCTAAGGGAATGTTTAGCTTGAATTGCACCTTTCTGTCTGCATGCCACAGTCACATTATGTTCAGATGATCTGAACAAAATGACCACATGTTAGAAATGTTAAGAAGTATGGCAAAAGATCCCATTATCTGGAACCTTGGCCGTATGGTGGCACTTCAACTTCAAATGATATGGCCCACTCTAGGAGCTAAACATACGGATTTTTGGAAACTATTAAATGCTCTTAATAAGAGCAAAATTTGGGAAAGAATAAGAAAGCCTCTAGAAGGATACTCCACAAACTTGTTTTTGGATATAGCAAAATTAAAAGAACAAATATTTAAAGCATCCCAGGCACACCTGACCTTAATGACAGGAACTGGAGTGCTTAAAGGAGCTGCAGACAAATTGACAGTTAGTAACCCATTAAAATGGATAAAAACACTTGTAAGCTCTGTGATTTCAATGATGACTGTGCTTTTAATCTATGTTATTTGTCCTTGTATAGTCTGCAGATGTGGATCCCAACTCCTGTGAGAAGTAGCTTACTGTGACAAAGCTGACCTTGCTTTTATCTCTTTGCAAATCAAAGAAGGGAGACATGTTAGGAGCAAGCCCCCCAAAATCGGGCTGTAAACTGGCCCCAAGACTGGCCATAAACAAAAGCTCTGGAACACTGTAACATTTTCATAATGGCCCTAATGCCCAAGCTGGAAGGTTGTGGGTTTACAGGAATAAGGGCAAGGAACACCTGGCCTGCCCAGGGCAGAAAACCACTTGAAGGCATTCTTAAGCCACAAACAATAACATGAATCATCTGTGTCTTAAGGGCATGTTCCTACTGCAGTTAACTAGCCCAACTTATCCCTTTAATTCAGCCTATCCCCTCATTTCCCATAAGGGATACTTTTAGTTAATTTAACATCTATAGAAACAAATGCTAATAACTGCTTTGCTGTTAATAAATATGTGGGTGAATCTCTGTTTGGGGCTGTCAGCTCTGAAGGCTGTGAGACCCCTGATTTCCCACTTCACGCCTCTATATTTCTGTGTGTGTGTTTTTAATTCCTCTAGCGCTGCTGGGTTAGAGTCTCCCGACTAAGCTGGTCTTGGCAAGATGGGTTGATTGTAAATATTTTCTCCCATTCTTTAGGTTGCCTGTTCACTCTGATAGTAGCTCTTTTGCTGTGTGGAGCTCTTTAGTTTAATTAGAATCCATTTCTAAATTTTGGCTTTTATTGCCATTGCTTTTGGTGTTTTAGTCATGAAGTCCTTGCCCATGCCTGTGGCCTGAATGGTATTGTCTAGGTTTTCTTCTAGAGTTTTTATGATTTTAGCTCTAACATTTAAGTCTTTAATCTATCTTGAATTAAATTTTGTATAAGGTATAAGGAAGGATACCAGTTTCATCTTTCTACATATGGCTAGCGAATTTTCCCAGCACCATTTGTTAAATAGGGAATCCTTTCCCCATTTCTTGTTTTTGTCAGTTTTTTCAAAGATCAGCTGGTTTTAGATGTGTGGAATTATTTCCAGGGTCTCTATTCTGTTCCATTGGTCTATATCTCTGTTTTGGTACCAGTACCATGCTGTTTTGGTTACTGTAGCTTTGTAATATAGTTTGAAGTCAGGTAACGTGATGCCTCCAGCTTTGTTCTTTTGGCTTAGGATTGTCTTGGCAATGTAGGCTCTTTTTTGGTTTCATATGAACTTTAAAGTAGTTTTTCCCAATTCTGTGAAGAAAATCATTGGTAGCTTGGTGGAGATGGCATTCAATCTATAAATTACATTGTGCACTATGGTCATCTTCACAATATTCATTCTTACTATTCATGAGCATGGAATGTTCTGCCATTTGTTTGTGTCCTCTTTTATTTCCTTGAGCAGTGGTTTGTAGTTCTCCTTGAAGAGGTCCTTCACATTCCTTGTAAGTTGGATTGCTAGGTATTTTATTCTCTTTGAAGTAATTCTGAATGGGAGTTCATTCATGATTTTGCTCTCTGTTTATCTGTTATTGGTGTATAGGAATGTTTGTGCTTTTTGCACATTGATTTTGTATCTTAAGGCTTTGCTGAGGTTGCTTATCAGATTAAGGAGATTTTGGGTTGAGATGAGGGGGTTTTCTAAATATACAATCATATCATCTGCAAACGGACAATTTGACTTTCTCTTTTCCTTCTTGAATACCCTTGATTTCTTTCTCTTGTCTGATTGTCCTGGCCAGAACTTCCAACACTATGTTGAATAGGAGTGGTGAGAGAGGGCATCCCTGACTTGTGCCAGTTTTCAAAGGTAATGATTCCAGTTTTTGCCCATTCATTATGATATTGGCTGTGGGTTTGTCATAAATAGCTCTTATTATTTTGATGTATGTCCCATCAATATCTAGTTTATTAAGAGTTTTACCATAAAGAGCTGTTGAATTTTGTCGAAGGTCTTTTCTGTATCTGTTGAGATAATCATATAGTTTTTGTCTTTGGTTCTGTTTATATGATGGATTACACTTATTGATTTGCATATGTTGAACCAGCCTTGCATTCCAGTGAAGAAGCCAACTTGATCATGGTGGATAAGGTTTTTGATATGCTGTTGGGTTTGGTTTGCCAGTATTTTATTGAGGATTTTTACATCAATGTTCATCAGGGATATTGGTCTAAAATTATCTTTTTTTTGTTGCATCTCTGCAGGTTTTGGTATCAGGATGATGTTGGCCTCATAAAATGAATTAGGGAGGATTCCCTCTTTTTCTATTGATTGGAATAGTTTCAGAAGGAATGGTAGCAGCACTTCTTGTACTTCTGGTAGAATTCAGCTGTGAATCTGTCTGGTCCTGGACTTTTTTTGGTTGGTAGGCTTTTAATTATTGCCTTAATTTCAGAACCTGTTATTGGTCTATTCATGGATTCAACTTCTTCCTGGTTTAGTCTTGGGAGGGTGTATGTTTCCAGGAATTTATCCATTTCTTCTAGATTTTCTAGTTTATTCGCTCAGAGGTGATTGTAGTATTCTCTGATGGTAGTTTGTATTTCTGTGGGATCAGTGGCAATATCCCTTTTACCATTTTTTATTACATCTATTTGATTCTCCTCTCTTCTTTATTAGTCTTGCTGGTGGTCTATCAATTTTATTGATCTTTTCAAAAAACAAGCTCCTGGATTCACTGATTTTTTGAAGGGCTTTTTTTGTGTCTATCTCCTTCAGTTCTGCTCTGATCTTAGTTATTTCTTGCCTTCTGCTAGCTTTTGAATGTGTTTGCTCTTGCTTCTCTAGTTCTTTGAATTATGATGTTAGGGTATCAATTTCAGATCTTTCCTGCTTTCTCTTGTGGCCATTTATTACTATAAATTTCCCTGTACTCACTGTGTTAAATGTGTCCCAGAGATTCTGGTATGTTGTGTCTTTGTTTTCTTTAGTTTTAAAGAACATATTTATTTCTGCCTTCATTTCATTATGTACCCAGTAGTCATTCAGGAGCAGGTTGTTCAGTTTCCATGTAGTTCAGCGGTTTTGAGTGAGTTTCTTAATTCTGAGTTCTAGTTTGATTGCACTGTGGTCTGAGAGAGAGTTTGTTATAATTTATGTTATTTTACATTTGCTTAGGAGTGCTTTACTTCCAACTATGTGGTCAATTTTGGAATAAGTGTGATGTGATGCTGAGACGAATGTATATTCTGTTGATTTGGGGTGAAGAATTCTGTAGATGTCTCTTAAATCCACTTGGTGCAGAGCTGAGTTCAATTCCCGGATATCCTTGCTAACTTTCTGTCTCCTTGATCTGTTTAATGTTGACAGAGGTGTGTTAAAGCCTCCCAGTATTATTATGTGGGAGTCTAAGTCTCATTGTAGGTCTCCAAGGACTTGCTTTATGAATCTGGGTGCTCCTGTATTGGGTGCATATATATTTAGGGTAGTTAGCTCTTCTTGTTAAATTGATCCCTTTACCATTATGTAATAGCCTTCTTCGTCTCTTTTGATCTTTGTTGGTTTAAAGTCTGTTTTATCAGAGACTAGGATTGCAACCCCTGCTTTTTTTGTTTTCCATTTGCTTGGTAGATCTTCCACCATGCCTTTTTTTTAGCCTATGTGTGTCTCTGCACGTGAGATGGGTCTCCTGAATACAGCACATTGATGGGTCTTGACTCTTTATCCATTTAGCCAGTCTGTGTCTTTTAATTGGAGCATTTAGCTCATTCATATTTAAAGTTAATATTGTTTTGTGTGAATTTGATCCTGTCATTATGATGTTAGCTGGTTGTTTTGTTTGTTAGTTGATGCAATTTTTTCCCAGCATTGATGGTCTTTACAATTTGGCATTCTTTTGCAGTGGCTGGTACCAGTTGTTCCTTTCCATATTTAGTGCTTCCTTCAGGAGCTCTTGTAAGACAGGCCTGGTGGTAACAAAATCTCTCAACATTTGTCTGTGAAGGATTTTGTTTCTTCTTTACTTATGAAGCTTAGTTTGGTTGGTATGAAATTCTGGGTTGAAAATTCATTTCTTTAAGCAGTTTAATATTGGCCCAAACTCTCTTTTGGCTTGTAGAGTTTGTGCTGAGAGATCCGCTGTTAGTCTGATGGGCTTCCTTTTGTGAGTAACCCTACCTTTCTCTCTGGCTGCCCTAAACATTTTTTCCTTCATTTCAACTTTGGTGAATCTGACAATCATGTGTTTTGGAGTTGCTCTTCTCAAGGAGTATCTTTGTCGCATTTTTTGCATTTCCTGAATTTGAATGTTGGCCTGTCTCACTAGGTTGGGGAAGTTCTCCTGGATAATATTCCGAAGAGTGTTTTCCAGCTTGGTTCCATTCTCCCCGTCACTTTCAGGTACACTAATCAGACATAGATTTGGTCTTTTCACATAGTCCCATATTTCTTGGAGGCTTTGTTCATTTCCATTTCTTTTTACTGTTTTTTCTCTAAACTTACCTTCTCATTTCATTTCATTCATTTGATCTTCAATCACTGATACCCTTTCTTCCAGTTGACCGAATCGGCTACTGAAGCTTGTGCATGCATCACATTGTTCTCGTGCAATGGTTTTCAGCTCCAAGTCATGTAAGGACTTCTCTACAATGTTTATTCTATTTAGCCATTCATCTAATCCTTTTTCAAGGTTTTTAGCATCTTTGCAATGGGTTTGAACATCCTCCTTTAGCTCGGATAAGTTTATTATTACTGATCATCTGGTCTTCTTCTCTCAACTCATCAAAGTCATTCTCTGTCCAGCTTTGTTCTGTTGCTGGCAAGGAGCTGCATTCCTTTGGAGGACAAGAGGTGCTCTGATTTGTAGAATTTTCAGCTTTTCTGCTCTTGTTTCTCCCCATCTTCATGGTTTTATCTACCTTTGGTCTTTGATGATGGTGATGTACAGATGGGGTTGTGGTGTGGATGTCCTTTCTGTTTGTTAGTTTTCCTTCTATCAGACAGGTCTCTTAGCTGCAGGTCTGTTGGAGTTTGCTGTAGGTCCACTCCAGACCCTGTTTGCCTGGGTATCACCAGCAGAGGCTGCAAAACAGCAAATATTGCAGAACGGCAGTTGTTGCTGCCTGGTCTTTCCTCTGGAAGCTTCATCTCAGAGGGGCACCTAGCTGTATGAGGTGTCAGCCGGCTCCTACTGGGAGGTGTCTCCCAGTTAGGCTACTTGAGGATCGGGGACCCACTTGAGGAGGCAGTCTGTCTGTTTTCTGATCTCAAACTCCATGCTGGGAGAAGCACTACTATCTTCAAAGCTGTCAGACAGGGACATTTAAGTCTAAAGAAGTTTCTCTACCTTTTGTTCAGCTATGCCCTGCCCCCAGAGGTGGAGTCTACAGAGGCAGTCAGGCCTCCTTGAGCTGCAGTGGGCTCCACCCAGTTCGAGCTTCCTGGTCACTTTGTTTACCTACTCAAACCTCAGCAATGGTGGACAACCATTCCCCAGCCTTGTTGCTGCCTTGCAGTTCGATCTCAGACTGCTGTGCTAGCAGTGACTGAAGCTCCGTGGGCATGGGACCTTCTGAGCCAGGCATGGGATGTAATCTCCTGGTGTGCCATTTGCTAAGGCCATTGGAAAAGTGCAGTATTAGGTTGGGAGTATCCCGATTTTCCAGGTACCATCTGTCATGTCTTTCCATTGCTAGGAAAGGTAATTGCCTGACCTTTTGTGCTTCCCAGGTGAGGCGATGCCTCATCCTGCTCTGTGGGCTGCACCCACTGTCTCACAAGCCCCAGTGAGATGAACCCGGTACCTCAGTTGGAAATTCAGAAATTACCCGTCTTCTATGTTGCTCAAGCTGGGAGCTGCAGACTGGAGCTGTTACTATTTGGCCATCTTCTCTTATACCATATACAAAAATCAACTCATGGTAGATTAAAGACTTCAATGAAAAATGAAAAATTATAAACAAATGGAAATAAATTATTTTATAAATAAATTAGAAATATTTCTTCTGATTGGGAATTCATTTTGATTACTATTAATACTAAATTGCTTAAAATATTCTAAACAATTATCCATTTATGAATAAAAAACTAAAATTTTATTGAATATACATCTCATAATGAGTTTATCAGGACTCTTTTGATTGAATGAGATAGAACTTGGTATTAATTATGCTCTTACTTTTCACTTTTAAAGATTTTTTGAGTTGTTAATTCCTGTTTACACAAATAAAAGGATGTTTAAATTTTGTTATGAAATTGCTCACTCAGTTATTTAAACTTTTCTTATTTCTTAAGCAAAACATATTTGTATAATGTAAAAATGTTATTTTAAAAGATTGTTATATGTCAGCTAGGATCTCTGTATCCTCTTTGTTTTAATCTTTTTTTAAAAGTAAATAATTGGAAACACCTTACTTTGAAAAGGACTTGTTACTCTTTCACTAGAGTCATTGAGGATATTAAAGTCTGAGAATACACCCATAACACCTTATAGAGAATTAACTAACAGTACCTTCATTTTTACTTATCTGGGTTAATGCAGTATTATCAGATGTGGGTGAAAGAATGAAAGTATTCTTAGTTTCAATAAACTTTTTATAAAATGATTTATCTCATTTGATTTACAGAAAACATCCACATCATAATCTAGCTGGCAAAGACAATCTGTGGTCAAGTACATTGAAGTGAACAAAACAAACAAAAACCCCTGAAAAATAAATTATGAAATATATTTTGCCAGATGGTTACTAAAAGAAATCAATATTTGTTATATCTAATGAAATTTAAATGATTTTAAATTTATCAAACAAAATAAAAGGTCAGATTTCATTTTTCATCACTTATTTTGAGATAAAACAATACAGTGTGTCCCTACAATTCAAAAACTATTTTGAACAGAAAAGTGTGATAAAAGAGCACTATAATTTTGATACACAAATGCATGCATTTAACCCTCTACACATATACACACACTTAATAAAGTGTTAGAAAGTAGATAAATTTCAACAGAAACAGTAAAATAAACACTTTTCGGATATTTACAAGGACAACCACCTATGTCTAATTTATTTTATTCCTCTTTTTTAGCATTAGAAGACTTTCAAATTGTTAAAAAGTTTCCCAATCTTTGTAAATTATCCCTATTTCACTTTGTATGCAGTATTCATGCATATTTATATAAATTCTTCTCCTGTAAAATTATTCTAATGTATTTAATAAAGCTCATTATTGCTGTTCATTAAATTATGGTCTATAAATATGTAAATGTATTATGGGTTGTGTATACATGAAAACCTATCATGGAAGATATGTCTCCTTAAAAACAAGAAATTTGAAAAGGTTAATTACTAAGTTTAATTGACTATTATTTACTTACATTTCTAAGGATCATAAATATATATGTCAGTTCAAAGTTTTACAGCAATTTGTAGACATATTCCAATTTTCAGCTGGATGTGTGGTGTATTATGGTTGCCTCCTGTTTGTTATTCATTCATTATAGTCCATGTGGCATACAAACATTTGTAAATATCATCACAGTTAATACTCATCCTAGCCATTGAATGCAAGTAAAGTACTCTTTTTCAGATGTGACAATGGAGGATTAGGACATTTTAGCTAAACTGCTTATTTGATGGTGTGGCAGATATGCAGTTACAATCCTTGGCCTTCTGACTAAAATGTGTGTGTGTGTGTGTGTGTGTGTGTGTTTCCAGAAAATACCGCTGAATTTTATGATAAAGCATGTTTTGTGGAAAGAGCAATGAGCATTTTCATTGGCATAGGCCAAATGAAGCTCTATGTGAAAATTTAATAGTGGCATGATGGAAAATCACACATAATGCAATTTTTGTGTTGCTTTCACAGGCAGTGAGTGAACAGTGTGGCTGCTATTGACACCCACTGAGTTAGTCTTTCCTTCCCTGGTGCTTCTTTGGAATCAATAATGGCTATAAAACTAACCAAAAGACAAGAACAAACACAGGTGAAGTACACTTTTCTCTAAGAACAACATGCTCTTTAATTATACAAGTCTATAGTGGTGCTTATGTCCTGTCTCTCTTTTGTTCTCTGTCTTTCTGTCTCTCTCTTTGCATCTCTCCCTTGTAAGGACTTAAAGTCGAATTTAGGAGCATGTATCTACCTACTCTGTTTGGAAATAATATTACCAGTGTGCTTCTCACAACACAGAGTCAGATAGCCAATCATCTCTAGTTCAAGATTTGGTTTTCAGAATATTCAAATTACAGTTTTTGTTATCTGTGCAAATTATTTGTAACACACTCATTTATACTCTCAGTTAGTAATGGTATTTTAAAACAGAGGAAGTTAATGAATTCCATGTAGAACTGAACCAAAGAAATTTGGAAATAAAAAGGGCCATGGAGATAATCTATTTTGCTTCTTTTGTTACATAGCTTTATAATTATTAACAATTTGAGAACCCAACAACAGCTACAGACTCCCGTCCAAAAATTTACAGATTAAATTTTCTGTAGTTATATGTGCATTAGTGAAATGCTTTCATGCAATATTCTCTAATGGAGAGCCATTGATTTCATTAAATCAAGCTAATTTTAAGCTAAGAAATTAGTTTCAGAAGATGATGTATCCATTATGTAGAATTAGCAACAAGATTTACAATGAATATCTGTATTTTATTCCTAGTTTTCTGCTATTTTTACCACAAAAATATATCAACAATTATTTAGCACATAGAGCATAATTATATTTGCATAAATGTCACAATATATTAATTTTGTATTAATTCTATACATTTTACTTGTTTTTCTAGGTCCAGATGTTTCTGTTAACCCCAATTGGTATCAACCTTACACTTTCTAGACAGTGAGCATAAAAAAAAAATAGAAATAACATACATTTTTAAATATTTAGTATAAAATTACTAAAAGGTTCATTAACAAATTAAGACTCCTGGCATTCTGAGATTGACTTTATCTGGAACAGGGATATATATAAAAACTTATATATATATATATATCTCAAACATATATACCAACCTATTATATGAATCTTTTTGTCCTCTACATTTTGCAAGTGAAAATTAACAAAGAATACTTCCAAAGTGTCAAATTATATGATGCCTAGAAACTTCTTGCTGTTTTTTTTTTTTTTTGAGACGGAGTCTTGCTCTGTCGCCCAGGCTGGAGTTCAGTGGCGCGATCTCGATTCACTGCAAGCTCTGCCTCCCGGGTTCACGCCATTCTCCTGCCTCAACCTCCCATGTAGCTGGGACTAAAGGCGCCCGCCACCGTGCCCGGCTAATTTCTTGTATTTTTAGTAGAGACGGGGTTTCACCGTGTTAGCCAGGATGGTCTCGATCTCCTGACCTCCTGATCCGCCCGCCTCATCCTCCCAAAGTGCTGGGATTACAGGCGTGAGCCACAGCGCCTGGCCGAAACTGGTTTTAAGTCTAGTGTTTGCAGAAAGGTAATTAAATTGAAAATAAATATGACGAGTGAGAGTGAAAAGCAGTTTGAGTTATTATATTTAAATATTGGTAAATATTTATTCACCTATGTTAAACAATGGGAATGTTGTCAGTAGCCACAAAACTCCATCAATTTAAAAGTAAATGCATTCTGAAGAGAAATAATTATAATTTGTAAGACCATGAAAAGCAATGTAATTTCAAGATACTATGTTTATTTTATACTAAAATTTATTTAAATTTATTCAAAATCTGGTTATATGAACCTATAGATTTAGGCTTGTATTAATCAAAAAAGTAATTTAGATTTTTGTATAATCTTCAGATTGACCTGAAAATAAGAAAATACTCATTATCTCTGTCAGACTAAAAACCTTAAATATTACAATGTTTCTTATACTTTTAATAATGTATTTTCTTCCGGAAGATTACTTCAATTTACTAATTGTGTACACTAATTATGTGACATATATTTTATATTTAATTAATAAACATGTCCATTTGAAGATAGAAAATGTCTATCACAAATAATTATATTATTATTTTTTATATTATAGATCCCAATAACAAAAGATACAAAGTCTCTCATCAATGTATCAAAAACTTCAGAGAACCAGCAGCTTCTGAAAGCCAGCGGTCTCTTAAAGTGACTGACCATCAATTCAACATTAGTAGTGATCAAAGAAAGTAACACAGAGGTTTTATACATAATTTTAATTTGACATTTCTCTAGTTTCAAATACGGACTTGACTTTTATTATCGTCATTCAGAAATCAAAAGTAGAAAAGATACAAGTTATTACTTTTTCTAATAGACTTAATGTTTTTTTGAGAAATGAAATATTTTATTTCCTTGCCTAGCACTTTTACATAAAGTATGAATGTTTGTCCACATTATTCTCTATGAAAGATTTTGTCACTTAAATCTTTTGATAAATGCTCCTAGAGAAACAAGTAACATAAAGACAAAGAGGGAATGAAAGATTGAGAAAAGGTAAAAACAGTAATTAACAGTATATAATTATGTTTGAAAAACTCACTTATTAAAGATGAAATGCTTCCTTTTTTAAATCATGCCTGTCTTTTAATAGTATGAATGCTCCCTGTACAATGGTGAGTAAGTAGAGCAAATCAATCATTAATAAAAAAGACTGTCTAAATTGTGATTATCAGTGAAAACAAAGAAGCAGATATAACAACATAATAAGAATATAATGATTTATTTATAGTTATAATCGCATTTGAATATGACATTTTCTAACTCTAAAACACCTTCTAAAGATTTTGCAAGTTTACAAAATAGTTGACATTATTTACTTTTTTGATAATATATTACTTTTGAATTCTCTAATTTTCCTTATTTTGAGCTTTGCCACTAATTCCACAATGTTTTTAAAATTGTTGTTCTCATTTATAAGAATTCATATCATGGCAATCCCCAGAGACTACTTATATTTAAAAAGTAGCTTCTCATCCAAATCACTCTGTCAAATCTTTCTTCTAGACTTGCCTATTGGAAATTGTGATATAAAACAAAGCATGGGTCATTTTCAGTTAGTGATTTTAGGTTAAGTGACCCAGTTACCTAGAAATGACCTGTTCTATAATCACACGCCTGCTATGGCAAGTAGTGACAGGGGAAGTTTCTCTGGTAAGATGACATTGCACAGTGACTTGTAGGAAATGAGACAATTGCGTTTCTGAGTAAGAGAGTCATCAGACCAAATGTTCAATAACAAAGATGAGATTTGGGGAGATGTTTGCTTGCACGGTTAATGAAAACGGAGGTTGACAGATGAGGTAACAAAGAAAAAGAGGTTGTGTAACTTGTACTGGTCAGTGGAAACTATTTTAAAGGCTTTGGCTTTACTCTGACTTTAGTGGCTAGGTACTTGTTCAAGGGTAGATAAGTGACATCTGACATCTATGTAAGAAAATATTTAAATAAAGTAAGGGTTCAAGCAGAAGAATAGATAGGCAGCTATTGCAATTATCAAAGCTGATGAAATAAGGTTGTAACATTAGAGGCTGAAATCTATATATATGTAAGAAAGTATAGCAGGAGGGAAGAATTTGCTTATAGATAGATGTGGATTATAAGACCGAAGTTGTCAGGAGATTTTTGTTTTCTGTTTTGTCATGTGTGTTTCTTTTTTAAAAAATTACTTTATTTCGCTTTTTTTGGCCTGAGAAACTGTAATAATATCTTCCACTGAGTTGTGGGAGGACTTGGAAAGGAGCATATTTAAGTGACAAGGTTAGAACAGAACTGTACAATTTGTTTTTGTACATATTACCTCTGAATTGCCTATTAACCATCCAAGTGGTGAAGTGAAGTAGAACTGTAAAAGGATTATTGCGCTGAAAAAGACTATTCAATGTCATTTATCATAATAATATCACCTGAAGTTTGTATGGGCCACTCTTGCCCATGACTGGACATGATTTCCATGACAACCCTGGAAATAGCTACTTTCATTATTACTAGGTGGGGGGGAAAAAAAAAAAAAGTTCAGAGAAGTTGTTTTTCCAAGTTTCTTATTTCAAAATAGAGGTCATAAATTTCTTACAGGATTGTTATAAGAATCAAAATAATGCAATGAACATAATACATTCAGTTAAAAATCACAGTTTTCACACAAATAAGGTACTAAAACCAATATAATAAAGAGTACTTAACAATGTTAATTTATGGACTAGAATTTCCATTTTATGATTCATGACCAAATATAATTTCTAATACTCTTGCTCAACAATTTTCATAATGTAGTACAATGTTTGCCACAAAATAGAGATTCAAGAAATGTTTTTCAAATACATAAAAACTTGTGCCACTTTATACATATAGAAGGAAATAACAGATCTGCCAAGAGCCAAATATTTTAAAAGTTACATTTCTTAAACCACATATTACTTAAAAACTGTAGAGCTAGTGTATGGGAGAAAATAAAAATTATTGATAATACCAAAAGTGGATAATTTTGGAGTTAATTTATTCATGTATTGTTTTTCCTTTTGGGAGAGCTGTATTTTATGACATATAAATAAAAATGTTGTACACAAAACTATTCTCTTTATGAGATTTTGATTATATAAAAATTCCAAGAATTAAAGATTACATTATCAATGTGTGAAATATAGCTTGCTGAGTATCTTTATATTGATATTAATTGAAATTAACCTTATGAGTTTCCAAAAGTTTCTAAACTCAAATTAGAAATTACTTGATCTCAGGAGTAACGTAGTATCATGTCTACCACACTCTTTTTATAAGAGTAGTCACAGATTCAATATCAAAATATTTAATAAGTAAACTTTTTAAAGTTGGGCTTTAAATTCTAAGCTCACAAAAGATATTATTTATGCATTTTTTTTCTTTTGACTATATGTAGCACAAGAGTTACATATTACTCTCTTACCTTGGAGGTTTGGTGAGTATTTACTGTGTACCTGATTTTACCAATCTGGCATATGTAAATTGGTGAGAGAACAAGACTGGGCTTTTTCAACAGTAAAGCAAAGTTAGATGATTTTAAGTGTAAGTAATTATTTTACACATTGTTTTAGTAAGAAAAAAAGACACAACAATTACAGGATACAATTCTTACATAAAAAAAACTTTTCTTATCCCATTTAATAAACATTTTTTAGCAATTATTTCCATCTCCTTGAGTTAAAAGTTCAGAAATAATTTTTATTCATACAGAGGAAGAGAAAATAAGAAAATTTGTGGCTTGTCTCCATTTCCTTCTGAAAAATACACTCTCCTACCTCTGGAGCTTACTAATTATTAATCTAGAATGGTCATAATAAATAAAATTTGGACAATAAAATGTTGTGGTCATTATAAAAGTTGCATAAAAAGTAAAAAGGTTCTAATGAAGTTTTTACTTTTGGATTCTGGATCCTCGAGGATTGAAATAATTTAGCTTCATGTGAACCAAATAACCATTGAAATATAAAACTTCTAATTTAAAAAAATTGAACCTGTAGTATATACCAGGCACTGTGTTATGTGCAAGCAAATAGATCTCACCTCAAGGTGATTTTGTCCCTCTAATGAATATATGGTTGTCTTTAGAGACATTTTGGATTGTCATAACTAGGAAGTGCTACTGATACCAATTGAGTAGAAGTCATGGATATTGTTAAACATGTTACAATGCATTGTACAGCCTCCAAACAAAGAATTATCTGGCCCAAAATGTAAGTAGTACCAAGGCTGAAAAACTGTAGGCAATGGGGATATAAAGATAAACACATAGTTACATATTTTAAAATTGTAAATACTACAGGCATATTTTGTTTTATTGCATTTCACTTTACTATACTTTATAGATACTGCATATTGCAGATTTTACAAATTAAAGGTGGATGACAAGTGGGCAAATCTACAGGTATTGTTTTTCCAACAGCAGGCATTTACTTTGTGTTTCTGTGTCACATTTTGGTAATTCTCATAATATTTCAAAGACTTTTATTATTGTCTTTTCACTAATGGTGATTACTTTTGATCAGGAATCTTTGCTGTTATTACAGTAATTGGTTGGGGCACCATACCTGTACCCATAAAAAAACACCAAACTTAATGGGTAAATACTGTATGTGTTCTGACTGCAACACTAAGTAGCCATTCTTCTCTCTCCTTCTCCTCAAATGTTCCTAAAGACACACAATATTGAAATTACACTAATTCATTGCCCTACAATGGACTACAAATGTTCAAATGAAAGAGTTGCTTGTCTCAGGTTAAATTAAAAAGTGGAAATGATAGGCCAGTCGTGGTGGCTCACACCTGCACTTTGGGAGGCTGAGGTGGGTGAATCACATAAGGTCAGGAGTTTGAGACCAGCCTGGCCAACATGGTGAAACCCCGTCTCTACTAAAAATACAAAAAATCAGCTGGGTGTGGTGGCAGGCACCTGTAATCCCAGCTACTCAGGAGGCTGAGGCAGGATAATCGCTTGAACCCGGGAGGCAGAGGTTGCAGTGAGTCAAGATCACACCACTGCACTCCAGCCTGGGGGACAAGAGCGAGACTTCATCTCAAAGCAAAAAAACAAAAACAAAAACAAAAAAACAACAAACAAACAAACAAACAAAAATACAAAACAAAATAAAAAAACTGGAAACGATTAAGCCTAGTGAGGAGGGAATGTTGAAAGCCAAGACTGGCTGAAAGCTAAGTTTCTTGTATCAAGCAGTTAGCTAAGGTGTGCATGTAATGCAACATGTCTTGAGGAAATTAAAAGTGCTATTTCAGTGAACCACAAGTGGTAAGAAAGCAAAACACCCTTACTGCTGACATGGAGAAAGTTTTAGTGGTCTGAAGAGAAGATCAACTTTGCCATAATATTCTCTTAAACAAATCCTAATCTAGAGGAAGGGCCTAATTATCTTCATTTAAATTAAAGCTAAGAGAGGTGAGGAAACTCAAGAGGGAAATTTGAAGATAGCAGAGAGTGGTTCATGTGGTTTAAGGAAAAAAGCCTTCACAACATAAATGTGCAAGGTGAAGCAGCAAATGCTAATGTAGAAGCTGGAGCAAGTTATCCAGGGATCTAGCTAAGATAATTAAGGTGGGTACACTGAACAAAAGATTTTCAATGTAGACAAAACAGCTTTTTCTTAGAAGAACATGCCATCTAGGACTTCATAGCTGGAGACAAGTTAATGCCTGATGTCAAAGCCTCAAAGGAGAATCTGACTCTTGTTAAGGGCTAGTGCAGATGGTGATCTGAAGTTGAAACTGATGCTCATTTACCATTTAAAATATCTTAAGGGTCTTAAGAATTATTCCTAATCTACTCTGCTTTTGCTCTATAAATGGAACAACAGAATCTGAATGACAGCACATCTGTTTACAGCATGACTTATGGACTATTTTAAGCCCACGGTTGAGACCTACTGCTCAGAGAAACAAAATAAAAGCCTTTTACAATATTGCTGCTCATTGACAATGCACCTGGTCACCCCAGAGCTCTGATGGAGATTTACAGGAAGATAAATGTTGTTTTCATGCCTGTAAATGAAAAATCCATTCTGCAGCCCAATGTTATAAGAGTAATTTTGACTTACAACTTTTATTATTTAGGAAATACATTTTGTACAGATATAGCTGCCATAGATAATGATTCCTCTGATGTAGAGGAGTAAAGTAAATTGAAAACCTTTGGGAAGGGTTTCACCGTTCTAGATGCCATTAAGAAAATTTCTGAGTTATAGGAAGTCAAAATAGCAACATGAATAGGAGTTTCTAAGAAGTTGATTCTAATCCTCCCATATGACTTTAAGGGATTCAATACTTCAACGGAAGAAGGAGCTACAGATGTGGTAGAAAGAGCAAGATAGGTAGAATTACAATTGGAGCCTGAAGATGTAACTGAATTGCTGCAATATCATGGTAACATTTGAACCAATGACAAGTTTCTTCCTATGGCTGAGCAAAGAAAATGTCTTCAGAGATAAAATCTGCTTCTGATGAAGATGCTGTAAACATTGTCAAAATGACAACCAAGTGTTTAGTTGATACATAAACTTAGTTTATGACTTTAATTTTGAAAGAAGTTATACTATGAATAAAATGTTGTTAAGAAGCACATCACATGCTACAGAGAGATCTTTTGTGAAAGGAAGAGTCAATGTGGAAAATTCAATTGTCTTAGTTTAAGAAATTTCCACAGCCACTTCAACTTTCAGCAACATCACCCTGAACAGTCAGCAGTCATCAACATAGATGTAAGACCTTCCATCAGCAAAAAGTTGAGGACTTGCTGAAGGCTCAGTTGATTATTAGCATTTTTAGCAATAAAGTATTTTTAAATTAAGGTGTGTAATGCATTTTTAGACATAATTCTATTGCCCACTTAATAGACTATAGTATACTTTAAACATAACTCTCTCTCTCTCTTTTTTTTTTTTTTTTCTTTCGAGACAAGATCTTGCTCTGTTGTCCAGGCTGAATTTCAGTGCCATGATTATGGCTCATGGAAGCCTTGACTTGTGGGCTCAAGCAATCCTTCCACCTCAACCTCCCAAGTAGCTAGGAATATATGCATGAGCCACAACACCCAGCTAATTATTTTGTATTTTTTGTAGACACAGGATTTTGCCACGTTGCCCAGGCTGGTCTGAAACCCCTGGGCTCAAGCAATTCTCCTGCTTCAGTCTCCTAAATTGCTGGGATTACAGGCATGAACCACGGTGCCTGACTAACATAACTCTTACATGCAGTGAGAAACCAAAAGATTCTTTTAACTCACCTTGTTGGAATATTCCCTGTATTGTGATGGTCTGGAATCAAATCCGTATCTCCAAGATATGTCTGCACATACTAAGTTCTATAGTTTGAATAATCAAAGTTATTTCATTAATGTACATTTATTTAAGAAATATTTTCACTCATTATGATATAATTTCTTTGGTAGAAATCAGTAGCCTTAGTGATGGGGCAAGGTATTCTATCTCTTTACATTGCTACGAAGAAGTATGTTTCAACTGAATGCAACTCTCAGACAAGAATTTGCCCACATAAAATCTTTTTGGCAAGCAGGCTCAGTGATAATCTTCCTCATGTTCTCTAAGCTCTAGGAAGAACTAGTTTTCTGTCGCTGATGTGCTCTCATCAGCACTGTGCACAAAATGCTGCTTCTGGTACATAAAACAATATTCTAGCAGAAATATCAACAAGCTCTCCTGTCAGCTTTGATTATAGGTATGATTGGACTCTTAAGTTTAGGATGCATTTCTAAAGTGTGTAAGTTATTGGTTTCACTGGATTCTTTTGTTTGACACATGCAAAGTAGAATTTCTAAAAAAAAATTCTTGCTAACTGATATAGTTTGGCTTTCTGTCCCCACCCAAATCTTATCTCGTAGCTCCCATAATTCCCACATGTTGTGGGAGGGACTCAGTGGGAGATGATTGAATTATGGCGGGATGGGTCTTTCCCATGCTGTTCATGTGATAGTGAATGGATCTCATGAGATCTGACGGTTTCAAAAATGGGAATTTCTCTGCACAAGTCCTCTCTTAGCCCGCTGACATACGTGAAAGATGTGACTTGCTCCTCCTTGCCTTCTGCCATGATTGCAAGATTTCCCCAGCCACATTGAAATGTAAGTCCATTACACCTCTTTCTTTGTAAATTGCCCAGTCTCGGGAATATCTTTATCAGCAGCATGAAAATGGACTGATGCAGTAAATTAGTACCAGTAGAATAGGGCATTGCTGAAAAGATACCCAAAAATGTAGAGGTAACTTTGGAACTGGGTAACAGGCAGATGTTGGAATAGTTTGGAGGACTCACAAGAAGACAGGAAAATATGGAGAAGTTTGGAACTCCCTAAAGAGTTTTTGAATGGTTTTTACCAAAATGCCAATAATGATATGGACAATGAAATCTAGGCTGAGGTGGTATCAGATGGAGATGAGGAACTTGCTGGGAACTGGAGCAAAGGTGATTTGTTATGTGTTAACAAAGAGACTGGTGGCATTTTGTCCTTACCCTAGAGATTTGTGGTACTTTGAACTTGAGAGAGATGATTTAGGGTATCTGGCAGAAGAAGTTTCTAAGCAGCAAAGCACTGAAGAGGTGACTTGGTTGCTGTTAAAGGCATTCAGTTTTAAAAGGCAAACAGAGCATAAAAGTTCAGAAAATTTGCAGCCTGACAATGTGATAGAAAATAAAATCCCATTTTCTGAGAAGAAATTCAATCAGACTGCAGAAATTTGAATAAGTAAGGAGGAGTCAGATGTTAATCTCCAAGACCATGGGGCAAATGTGGCCGGGGCATATCAGAGGTCTCCACGACGGCCTCTCCCATCACAGGCCTAGAGGCCTAAGAGGAAAAAGTGGTTTCCTGGGTCAGGCCCAGGGTCCCCATGCTGTTTGCAGCCTAGGGATTTGGTGCCCTACATCCCAGCCATTCTAACCCTGGCTGAAAGGGGCCAACATAGAGCTTGGGCTGTGGCTTCAGAGAGTGCAAGCCTCAAACCTTGGCAGTCTCTATGTGGTGCCAACCCTGCAAGTGCACAGAAGTCAAGAATTAAGATTTGGGAACCTCTGCCTAGATTTCAGAAAATGTGTGAAAATTCCTGGATGCCCAGCAGAAGTTTGCTGTAGGGGTAGGGTCCTCTTGGAGAACCTCTGCTAG